>NC_068993.1:305679-348181 GCF_001194135.2 Octopus bimaculoides
TGGAAAAACTTTTTCATCACAGATTCTGATAGAATCGTAAGCTTCACCATCTGAAATTTGTAGAAAATTTCAGATTATTTGTTTCTAGTGATCAAATGTTTCTGTACACATAAGCTCACTCCATTCATCAAATTGACATTACATGTACAGTTGCACCATGTGCCACATGACAAAATAATCGCAGAGCAACGTAAAATGAAGTGTTTTGTTCAAGAACACCACGGAACATCGAATTGATATCTTTACAACAAAAATCGTAAGGATACATGGCTTCAAGTCTACAACGTGAGCTGCAAAATTAAAATTTTGAATTCAGTAATCTTCAAAATTTCATTCTTTGGGGTTGAGAACAAAAGGAACAGTACAGAGGAGAACTGGCAGAGATATGTGGAACATTAAAGGTTTTTCTTTGCAACCAATAATGTGAAAGAAGACAATGAGAAACAAGCTAGACTATTGTCTGTGGTTGGAGCATAAAAATATTCAATTCTTCGAGATCTATCCAATAATAAACCGGGTGGAAAAACATTTGCCGAACATTTGTCAGCACGTTAATGAACATTTTTTTTTTTTTAAATTTAATTTTCTATACTTGAGAAAGAACAAACCAAGAAACTATCAGCCAGCATGTTTCAATTCTTTTGAATAGAGTTCCTGAATCGCCCAAGGCATCATTTACTACCGATTCTCCGCTGTGGGGTACCGTTGTCTCTGAACAGTACATCTGGGGTACCAGCCGGTTCTGAAGTTTGCAGGTCAAGTCAGGCGTCAGCCGCCCTCCAAGAGGAACGATTACATGTGAGAAAAACACTAATTAATTATTGGAGGTGTTGCACCGACAAGAACATGGAAGTAGCGGAAACAACTCCAGAGTTTGTTGTCTGGGTACTTATGTAACTCTCCAGCAGAGAAAAGAAATGAATGATACTGGGAGCCATTTTGAGGCAGGAGTAAGGAGCCGCAAGAATTGTGTTGAAGCATTAAAACCTGTCGAAGGACGTAACCCTACTATATACTGCTAGACCGGTGGTTCTCAACCGGGGTCCATGTAAACAAGATAGTAAATTGGGGATCCACAGTCATATTTTTATGGGGAAAATGCATTTCTTGCAAGAACAGATAAAAGTTTCTTTCTCTAAAGTTTTACAAAGCTTAATATGTTTCCGGCCACTGAGCATAATTTCTCAGAGAGAAAACCTACACAAAAGAATGTGTGAAAACAAAACGACAATTTTGAAAGCAGTATCTATATAACTAGTTTTTAAATATTAAATGGCTATGGAGAGTCCGTCAGAATAAAATAGTAACCAAAAGGATCCACTGTTTTAGATTAATGATTTATTGGCATATACTAATAAATATATTTTGCACAACTATTGAGTAACCGCTACTTTCTTTGGGAAACCTCTTGTATTAATGGTAAAGATAAAAGTCCCCTAAAATAAAGAAAAAAACATTTTTCAGTTGCCCATCGATAGTCTTGTAACAGCAGATGATCCCTATTTTTTCAAAAAGAAATCCCATATCTCGCGCAAACTTCTCATCAAATATAGTTTTAGAGAATTTCACGTCGGCCTTGGGCGAATATACCTTCTCTTTCATGTAACAATAACAGCTTCTTATCTAAGTATTACTTTGTTTTCTGGCTCTTCCCAAGAGTTAAATTATTTGCTTTTGTTAGTTGACACGAATCAACAAAAGTGATATGAAAATTATAAATATGGGAAAGGAAAATAGATTAAAATCCAAATTATCAGGGTCGTTGCTCCGAAATGTGATGAAGACTTTATAAATGAGCAGTAAATAAATTATAGAAGTTAACACCCTCGCTATGTATTCGTGCGCGCACATGGAAATTTCGCCAGGAACAATATGCATTTTTATTTAAAATAAATACTTAGTATTTAATTAAAAGAAATCTTATTTAATATTGAAAGCATGTAGAATTTTATCTTTTGTTGTTTCATCACTTCGAATTGTAAATGAATTTGTAAAATTTGTAGTGTAATCGCTGAAGAGTTTTTTACGGCGCATTTTGTACGTTTATTGTCAGCTCATATAAGTAGTCCGGATAGCAGCGTGGCCTGATCTCATTAATATTAATATCTCATTAATATTAATGACTTACTTAATACGGTCTTTCCCTTGCGCGTCTTCAATGTTTTAACAAAACTGTTGATAAAGATATAATATTTACGTTGAATTTAAACAATATCAATTTATTCACTTAAACTGTAAAAATAGTTTTTTGTCTTTATACAATACATTTATTTAGAATTGAAGACAAATTATTTTAGAAAGCAAAAGAGAATTTTAAAAAATGTTTTGATCTTTTTACTGTTATTTCGGAAAATGAACTCAAATTATTTTACAGTATTTTAAACACACGTGGAAAACCTACACCATTTATTCATGTCCTTGCTTTAGGCTTACCTTCGCATTCTCTCCCCACGTCTTATCTTTCTCTCTCAAGAGAGCGTGAGATAAGACATTCCTTCTCTTCTTTCTCTCACATTCTTATTCCCTCTCTCTGTCTCTCACACACACTAACATACATACATACATTGTCTCTATACTAAACATCCTCTGTCACACACTCACATACTCAATACACAAATGCTCTCCCTCCCTCGCTTTCTCTTTCACACACACATACACACATTCTGTCTGTCTACACTAAGATCCTCTATTTCACACACCCACACACATAATACTAAATACACATACTCTCTCTCCCTCTTTCTTTCACACAAACACACTCTCTCTCTCTCTCTCTTCTCTTCATTTGCCTGTTACCACTCCCATCTTGCTTTACTCTTTCCTCTTCTCCTTCTTCTCTCTTTCTCCCACTCTTGCATTATCTCTTCCCGCTCCCCTCACAGACCGGTTATTCACTTAGGTCCTAGACACGCTGTTGAGGTGGATTCTTGAATGACTGACTTCACATATCAGTCAACCTAAAAAAACATCGTAGCAGACTCATCTTTTCCTTTTAATTATTGTGAACAGTATTTGAAATAATTTATATCTTTCTAAATAACAAGATTGTTTTAGACGATAGCTAGACTGAACAGCGATTATTTTAATTAAAAAAAAAAGAGAACAGGCCCTTGAGTGGATTTCATCATCTGTGCTGGTGTTCTACCAACAACTCGTACTGTCTTCACCTTACATTGAATCATTCATACTTAACTACTAGTATTTTTTGTGCCTCCTTTGGTTTCTGACGACTGCAAAACGTTATGAAACTGCTATCTCATCTTTTCAGTTACTATTTCATTTTAACATTTCTAACATTATTCATCTTTCTTCAAGCTACATCAGCTGGTAAGTAATTTCTACAAATATTTCTTCTGAAATTACAATTTTGGTGTTTTCTCTTTTTTTATATGCAATTTTTAAATATTATTTTCGGTGGGGTGAGGTCGGGGAATTAGCTACTGGTTAATTAATGTGTGGGTGTGTATAGTCACCATATATGTATGCGTATATTATATGATGTATGTGTATTCTTTACCTTCGCTATATATATATATATGTATGTATGTATGTATGTATGTATGTGTGTGTATATATATATATATATATATAAAGAACGATGGATTGAAAATCAGTAGACCACCGGATTATAATGTTTGCGGTAATTCCGTCTTTCAAAATTCTGAGTTCAAACCTCGTTTAAGGTTGACTTAGCCTTTCCATCGCACTGGGTTCGATTAAATAAAATACTACTGAAGTACCGGTTTCGATTTCCTCGATCGTTCCATTCCCATCTAATATGTGATGTGGAATATTTTATTTCTCACTGCGATGTTCATTTTCCTATCTTTTAGATTGTTTCATGCCACCATATGAAGGATTTTGCCATTGTCCATTAATATAATTTAACTGGATAGAATTTATGAAATTCTATTTTATGTTCTGTAAGTTGTGTGTGTGTGTGCATAACAATGTGTTGTATGGTAGTTTCCTTTTAATTCTTTAATGTACTGTATATTATATACACACACAGTTAGATTATGTTCCACTTATATTTACACACACATTTATACATGTTACAGTTGTGATATGTGATGTCCGTATTATTTAGATATTTAAAACATCGCTTTGTGAAATATTTGTAAATTTGTATTATTTTATGGCTCTTACTCTCGACATAATATTTTTCTGTTTATTTTATAAGTTTTCCATAAATAGAAATGTATTGTTAATATTAGAATTGAAAGGAAATCGCAACCATGTGATCAATATTTTATTTCTGAATTTACTGATTATGTTGCCAAAATACAAGTGTGATTTTATATGCATAATATGTATGTATGTGTGTGTGTCTGTGTGTATGCGCGCACGCACACATACATACATATATATATATATATATATATATATACACACACACACACATATACATATATATTCTTATTCTTTTATAGTTACACCCGATTGTGATTCGAATAAATTCAACTGCGGGGACGGGACGTGTATTGCGTTGAATGCATTATGTGACAGCTTCGAAGACTGTGATAATGGATCGGACGAACACAATTGTTGTGAGTAACATTTATTTCCATTCATTTTTCTCTTTTACTTCCACCACCAGCGCTACTGACATCATCATCACTACTACTGACATCATCACCTTACCTCCGTCACCACCACTACTATCATCATCATTATCACCACATCACAGACTCTTTAGGTGATGTCTTGATCTGTCAGAAATAGCAGTCATAATTTCTTCTGAAAACCAGATAGGATGGTCATAGCTGGAATGTTTTACTTTCAAGGGTTGAGCTGAATTTTTATTACGCGTTAACAAAGCTTCTATTGCCGCTCGAACTGCTAATAACAGTAGCCAAACATCCTCAAATTACACTCTTCTATCTTAAATTGGATAGAGTAAATCGTTAATTAAGACTTGATTTTATTTTTATTGATGACTTTGTACTAATTAAATTGCCATATGCATGCACACTTACTCTTAGAGGTATGTATGTATGTATATGTGTATATATATATATGTATGTATGTACATAAACATGTACGATGTGTACATGCAGTTGTATGCACAACTACGTAAACATGTCTAATCTACATGCTTGCCAGATTTCGGCGGTTTTCGCTCGAACGAATGCATTCCAGTAGTGACCACCTCGCTTTTTTCCAGAATCCTTTTTTAAACGGCTGGGCTACTATTTCTAGCAGGTCGAGTGACAACATTCGGACTCCCGGTGTAATTATGATAATTTTGCTTTATTAATTACCATGAATATTTTGAAAATGTAAAAAAAAAAAAAAGATGCTGCACAGATATTGATGAACTGTCGTCCTTTGGTGAAAACTTGCGGTTCCATTGATTTTTATGTTGCGTATTATTAGATCATCGTTTTATATTAAATGATTTGGTAAGGAATTGAGTTATTGATGCTTCATTCAAAACATTACATTAAAGCTTGTCTTTAATTAGAATTAACTAATTGATTTGAGATGAAAGACAGAAACACCAAACGAAATGCAATCAAGATTCGGTGGTAATTGCTCTTTTCATGTTCTACATAAATACATCGATATATTTTCCTTTTTTCTTTTTAGATTACTATGACCAGACATAAACAATTTAATTTTTGTTGGGAAGGGTCTGTAGACGGCAGGTTATTTCTGACTACCCCCTGTAAACCATGGGATGACAAAATTTACCAAGACAGAATTTGGGGACCTAAAATAATCAGTGCCCCTCTTACTTCAAACTAATGTTATAAACATTTCTACCACCTCACTACCACTTTTATTGGGTTCATTACAAAGAAATGGAACCGTTAAAAAACTTAACTGTGAAAATTCACCTTGTCCCTACTTCAACATGGCAAATACACTCACAATTTTTATAGCTTAATGTCTTCACATTTCAGAACTTTATAGTCGTTTAATACAAATAATGAAATCTTATTTTCGGCTGTAATAGTTCCCACGGGTTGAGGTGACGAACCGGTCTCTGTCAGCACCCAACTGACACCATTTTCACTCCACACTTCTGAGGTTAAGAGAAGTTGTCACTGTTACTAGTCTCATTCATCTCTTCTTCCTATAACAATCTATGTTTATTTATTACTTTATCAGTATTCTATTTTTTTATTTTTTTATCTATTTTATTCTGCTTTATTCCTATTGTTTATGTAATAAACTTAATTACCAACTTGATCTTTTTAGTTAAATATCTAATTAACAAAATCCTTGAGCTCCTTGAAACATTTTATCATCGTCATCTGATATACGAAATGTTAGGAAAAGTCCAAGTTGTTCCAGAACTGGTCTTGTTAAATAATCCACTCTCTTCCATTGATCATTTCTATCTACTTTGACTTATTCTTTTTTAAAAACATCCTTCAAAACAAGATATTCAAAATAAACTTCAAAATATGATTTCACTCACACACACAGAATTGTCAATTAAGATCTGATTTTGTACTATTTTGCATCATTTAACAATCGACCCTTCAGATCAATCATAACAGGATTAGGGTCTTGTAGTGATATATTTCCCTATCTGATTGAATGAGTTTAATATATAATCAGAAATAACCTTGTATCCAGTGTGTATGCATGTGTTATAAACAAATTTCATATTTTCACAAACATTTTGTGTGTGTGTGTTTACAAGAAGTTTGTACATGTTGGAAAGACTCAGCTTTGAATAACTATGATTCCCTTTTTATTCTCTTAATTGCTTTCCCTATTAGTGTGATACTAGCAACTCCTTGCACACATCATAAGAAATTGCCAGAGTTTCACCCCATCACTGGCTCATTCAGTATGAAGCAGCCAGTTTTCTCATTGTACCAAGACATCGACTTACCTATTGTATTTGATTCTTGATCAGTTGTTTTAATCAATAATTAAAACAATCTAGATATTAGAGTAACAGAGCTCAAGGTCCTTGAGTTCTGTTTTAATGCAATATTTTGAGTTTTTGGTAAACATCTGAAGGTGTAGACGATGGTAGCTTGTATCTTGGTTATGTTACTAATAGTTGTTCTATCTTTGAGGATTTTGTTCTCTGGTGAACAGCATAACAACCAGGACCTAAGCATGAGCCTTCAATGCATAAAATCATTTAGGTATAGATGTGTGTGTGTGTGTGTGTGTGTGTGTGTATAGGTAAAAAAACAAGGAGTGTGTTGTGTTACATGAATAATATTTTCAGAAGTCAAACTCATATATATCAGAAGACTCATCAAACCAAGTGAAATTGTAGTCGTGGCTGGTGCCAGAACATGTAAAATGTTGGTGACATGTAAAAGATGCATAATAAAGAAATTCACTTCAAACCACATGGTTTGGGATTTAATTCCATTCCATTGCACATTGGGTGTCCTGTTATTGTTCCAGAATTACCAAAGCCTTGTCAGTGCTTTATTAGACAGAAAGTGGAAGGAAGCCAGGTGTGTGTTTGTGTTTGCTTGTCGTAATATCACATAATATTTGTGAATGAGGACCACTGACCTATACCTGGCCACTCAGTTGCTATCTTCTACGTAAAGGTTTCTGGTCATTGTGCTGTTCGAATATTTAGAGGGAATTTTACCTTACTTTGGTATGGGTGAGAGTTGGTTGCAGAAAATGCATCTGGCTGTAGAAAACCCACCTCAACAAATTTTGTCAAATCCTGCAAGCATGGAAAAGTGGACATTAAAACAATGATGTATATATACAAATGAATGTTTTCATATATGTGTGTGTGTGTGTAGGTTGATATATATACATATGCGTGTATATATGTATGTGTGTGTTTGTATGTACACATGCACACAAGGTTTGCATTCTATTGTACTTTTTTGAAACATGGACATCTCAAGTTGCTTGAGCACTTTCGTCAAAAATGTTTGAAACATATACTCAACATCAAGTGGCAAAGTGAAGCACTTGACACAGAAGTCCTTGCAAAGACTAGATGCACAAGGTGTGAGCTGCTCATCATATCAAAATGTGTTAGGCAGGCCATGTTGTGCACATGGAAGTTAAAAGAACTGCAAGGCAGTAGTTCTGTGGTGAGCTGCAAATTGGAAAGTGTTTGCTGCATGAAAAAGGTATAAAGACTGCATAGAAAACAAACCTGAATGAAGTATGAATAAATGGGAAGAACTGGGACGAAGTAGTTTTGGAAAGAGGTGAATCGAGGAAACACAAGGAAAAGATGGGAAACATTTGAAGATGGTTCCCTTCAGCACCAAAGACTAAAGCATTTGCTTGAGAAGGACTCTCATCAAAACCTCAATTAGAACAAAGTACATGTGAAATGTGTGGTCATGTACTCCTTTCCAAGGCTGGGTATGTTACTCATTTGAAGTCTCATGAAAGATCAACCATATGCAACATCCTCTCTCCTCGACCACGTAATTCATCATGTGTACTATGGGAAAAAGTTTGTAGGTTGAGTTCATATCTGAAAGGACATGGTGGTTCACAAAGTTCAGATCCCATAAAGTAACCCAATCACTCCAGTGATTGGGTTACTTTATGCTGCAAGATTGACCAGTCATCTGAGAGGTCGTTGATGGAAAGTCAGAAATGCTATTCACAAGAAAGCGCTGAGAGAGAGCAATCATTTCTGAAAATGGGAGCAATCACTATGTGTATGCACATGTGTGTGTGTGTGTGTGAAAACAGATTAACTTGCATTGCATTGTGAACCAACATGGGTATATGTATATGTGTGTGTGTGTGTATTCCTATGTGCACTCATATCCATCATCATAATCATCATCGTGTCTACATACTTAATGGAACTTTACTCTTTTCTGGCATCTGGAACATGAAAATAGCTACATTCTAATGAATCCTACAACGGATTAATTATATATATGTGTATTTGTCAATTTTATGCTTCCATTTTCCTTTCTAATGGACTTCCCTCTGTTTCTGAAGAAGAGCATTGCTCGAAATGTTAAATCATCATGTTGTTTTTTGGGGTTTGTTCTTTTTTGGGATTATGTGTGTAGATATATATATATATATATGTATATGTATATAAGTGTATATATGTATATAAGTGTATATATATATGTGTGTGTATATATATATATATATATGCGTATATATGTATATAAGTGTATATATATATATATGTGTATATATGTATATAAGTATATGTATATATATATATATATATATGTATGTATAATATATTTCTAGAGTTGTGTGGTCATACTACTAAGCACTTTACAGAGGTTTACTGTGTATGTTTTCTTATATCTCCAATACTAGAAGGATTTGAAATTGTTCTCAATAAGACCCGACCTACAGGTATCTTACCACCTCACTCTTTTCTATTCAAACACCAACCACACAAGGTGTGTGCAGGGTGCATTTTTCATGACCTCAGCTTTAGAGAGATATCCTTATCAGCAGTCCAGTTTGGCATAATGTTTTGTCTGCTTCATTGGGTGTGTTGTATACACAGCAACTGTATAGAGTAACAGCTATTGGCCTAATATATATAATGGACTGAAAAGAGAGGAATATTGGAGAGCAATGACAGCACGTTATCTAGAAATGAGTAAGGTGGGGGAGTGTCTAAGTGTAGAAGTACTCAAAAACCTAAGACATTGAGCTTAATATTTGTGAAACAAGTTTAAGGTTAATTTATTTACTTATGAGGTGACTCAATGCTAAGAGTAGAATTAAATATATTTTAAACTTGCTTTTCTCTGGGACCTCAAGTTTCACCTAGTAGTTTAGTCAGCCATTGCTTGTTTGGCCTGTTTTATTAAGTGGAATACATATCTATCTATTCTATCTATCTATCTATCTATCTCTATATATATACAAGCATATATATGTGTATGCATAAATATATATATATATATATATATGCATACACATATATATGCTTGTATATATATAGAGCGAGAAGGAAGAAAACTGAATATATAAAGCAAAGTATGTACACACACACATACACATACACAGATACATTATCTGGGAATAGGGATGGGGTTTCATATGGACCTAAAATTTTGTAGGCAAACACTTTTCTATTGGCCCAAAACTCTGGGTACTTAACCCTTTAGCATTTAAACTAACAGTATCTGGCCAAAGTGTTTTCCCTGTATTATGTTTAAACTAGTCAGATCCAGCCTCTCACACATACTCCACAATGTTAATTTAAAAATAGTCACCACATCAAAATCCGAAAGTCATGAGATGATGCATTATGTGAATGCTAAAGGGTTAAGGAACTTCTGTAGTGTTCTGAGATGTGTGTATGGGCATGAGTGTAATGGGGTGCCCAGTTGCGTATTCTAATTACACATAGAAATGTCTTTTATCAGGCATAATTTTTGTAGGTGCATAAATCATTAAAATTGATGGCTGGAGTGGGCAGCTGCTTTTGATTTCAAAACCAGACAAAGATTTGAACTTTGTGGAATGGGCACAAGTCTTGTATGTACATGTGTGTGTGTGTGTATATATATATATGTATATATATATATATATATATATGTATATATATATATATGTATATGTATATGTATATATATATATATATATATATATATATATATATATATATATATATATATATATATATATATATATGTATATATATATATATATGTATATATATATATATGTATAGGAACACACACACACATCATCATCATCATCATTTTAACTTCTGCTTTCCATGCTGGCATGGGTTAGATGGTTTGACAGGGAACCGGTGAAGGGTTGTGTTGAGCTTGAATGTCATCCTTAGCATGGTTTCTATGGTTGGATACCATTCCTAATGCCAACCACTTTGTGTGTGTGTGTGTGTGTATATAACAGATTTTCAGTTTCCATCCTCTTGATTCACTCATAGGGCATTGGTTGGCTAAGGGCTTATTGCAGAAGACACTTACCCAAGTTGCCACTCAATGGGACTGAACCTGAAACTACATGGTTTGGAAGCAAGCTTTTTAGCCACAAAGCCATGCCATACAATGCACCTGTGTTCACTAATGTGGTTGGTATTGGAGACCTGCAACTGTAAATGATTGTCGACTTTGATTATGATGATCTGTTCAACAAGTAGCATGGAAAAGAGACATAAAATGAATATTGATATGTTTGCTTTCCCTGCTAGCATAGCTGGAACAGGTTGTCCCAATCCAAGTCAAGTGCTTATTTGGGTTGACTGACCCCTTGATTGGGTTAATGAATGATGCCTTTCTTAACACCAATCACATTACAAAATGCACAGGGGCGTTTTATGAAATCGTCACTCAAGAGGTTGTCAAGAAGACTAAAGGGTCCTCTTGATCCATGTTGTGTCTGTTTTCTGATTTTACAATAAGAAAACTGCTTTCCTGCATATTATAAGAGATGAAATGGGTTGATTGGAAGGGCATCTGGCCATATGATACTGCATTAGAAAACCAGTCCAACACATACCATTATGATAATAGTAAAACAATGATATATCAGATACATAGGTGTGTGTGTGTGTAAGCGACACCTAAAAGCACCCCACTCTTTAAAGCGGTTGACATTAGGAAGAGCATTCCAGCCATAGAAACCCTGCCAAATCAGACTGGAGTCTGGTGCAGCCTCCCAGCTTGCCAGCCCCTGGTCACACCATCCAACCCCTGCCAGCATGGACAATGGATGTGAAATGATGATGATGATATAGGTGTGGTAAGAAGTTTGATTTCCAACCACATGGTTCTGGGTTTAGTCCCACTGCATGGCACCCTGGGCAAGTAGCTTCTACTGTAACCCCTGACCGACTATAGTGGATTTTGAAGCTGGAAACTGATTGAAGCCTCTCGTGAGCGTGTGTGTGTTAATGCTTTCTTGCCTTGACAACGTTTGATAATTGTAAACTGGTGTCACCTTTATGCAAGTGGTATTTTTCGTTTCCAATCATCCAGTGTCTGGTAATGGGGAAATATTACTTTACTTGGAAAGAGATGAGTATTGACATGTAGGGCATGCGGCCGTAGAAAGTCTGCCTTAAATTCAGTCTGATCCATGCGAGCATGGGAAAGTGGACGTAAGTAGATGTTAGATGATGATGTAGTTCACCCCATGCCAGCAGAGGAAACAGACGTTGATGATATATGTATACGCACAATGTATATTTCATTCCTATTATAGTCAGGCACAAGGCCTGGAATTTTGGAAGAAGAGACTAGTTGATTACATTGACCCAGTGTTCAACTGGTACTTATTTCTTCGAACCCGGAAGGGATAAAAGACAAAGGAAATGCCACAAAGCATTTTGCTCGGCGTGCTAACCATTCTGCCAGCCCGCTGCCTTACACACGTATACAGGCACAATCTGTTTATCTTTTACTTGTTTCAGTTATTAGACTGCGGCTATACTCGAGCACTGCCCTGAAGTATTTTAGTCGAACGTATATCGACATATATCTATATATTATATAATTTTTTTAAAATCTTTTAATGAGAGGGGAAAGTAATAGCTATGACCTTCTCATAGCGTCTTCGACATTTAGTGGGAGGAAGATGGCCTCAAACCGAATAAACCTGAAAGGCACCGAGGGAGCAGGTGATAGTATTAAAGTTAGCCTTAGATTTAATCTGAAATCACTGGAAGTGATAATCATATACCTGTTTAATTTATATATCGTATATTTTATTATTCTGTCTATCATGTGTATATTATATATAAAGGTGTGTATGTATATACATATAGAGATAAATACGTTCATTCATACTCATAAATGCACACACACAAATGTGTGCGCGCGTAGATTAGATATATATTTATATCTAATCTAGACAGAGATTTGTTTTATGTTATAATAAAAACAATTGTACATTATATATATATGTATATATATATACACACACACATGCACGGAGGATTGGTGTTAATATATGTATATTTAGAGAAATTTAAAAAATAAAAGGAATCTTGTTCCCTTGAAATATTCATCAATAAATCTCGCGGATTATTTCTGACTATTTTTCTGTGCGCGCAATTTCAAGAGCGAAATGTTAGTAGTAACGTATGATAGAATTCGGTCAGGTTTGCTGCGTTTTGATTGGCTGAAACATATGAGCTGAGTAAATATCAACCAATGAAAGCATCTCACCATTTTTGTCACCTTACAACTCGTGGGAAGTGAGACATGTTTCTCAAAAATTCTTCACATATCTTCTGTCATTTTTGCCAACAAAATGTTATTGTGTTTAGTGGAGGGTTTTCTAAAAACATCTTTCAGTTATTAATTTTCCTTTTTTTTTTCTTTTTTCAATAAAATGCACTCCTTCCATGTGTTGTGAATTTGAAACGTATTTTGACAACGACTTGTTTACTGACACAAAAATGAAAACCAAATAAAGAAAATAGTTTTGTTGTTGGTGTTGTCATAATCTGAGGGCAACCGGTTAGAACGGCTGACAAAAAAAATGCCCTGTAATATTTAATTACGTGTCTTTTATAATGTTGCCAGTCTCATCTGGTTTGATTTTCGTCTTTCCCTGCTGCTGACCTATCCTTAAAATTTAGCAGTCATTAAGAGAAGCGGCCGTCGTAGACGAAATTATTATCTAATTTTACTTTTTAAGTTCAAATCTCTCTGAAGTTATCTTTCATCCTCTTGAGATCGATAAAATAGATCGCAGTCCTATACTGGGTCCAAACAAGTCCCTTATGTTTCCAAAAAGGAAAGGACACTTACAGAAAACATTTTTATGTAACAAAACTAACAATAATTAAAATTTAATTGCTTGGGCAATTAAGAGAATTAATTAAAAGAGTTAATGCTTTGATTTCGCATTTCTGAAATGAAATGAAATAGCTTTTAATCTCATTGTTACGCCAGATTGAGAGAATCGTTAGATAATCGGACAAAATGCCTTACTTAAATTCTTCCGGCTCTACATTCTTGGTTCAATTCTCGCCGAAGTCAACTTTACCTTTCATCCCGCTTTCTCTCAGAATTACTGGCTTTGTACCTAAATTACAAATTATTACATGAATGAGCTGGATGAGAAAGTCTTGACATATTTAATTCGCCTGTTTAGATCCTGTTAAAGTCAATGTCTTTGGTCTTCTCAGGGGTCGATTAAATGAATTCAGGTTAAATTTGACTAATCCTTCTGACAAACTCGGGGCTGAGAAATGGATTTTTCCAAACTACTCATGTTTAGGTCTTCAAAAAATGGCAAAAATAATATATCGTATTTTATCATTGTTACTGAAGCTTAGACCTCGTCCATACTTGTTTGATTTCATTAAAGTGTTTAGTTCTGTTGTTTAGGATTAGGGAAAACCAAAGAAAACTAACCTACAAATAATACCTGTAAAACATTGAGTACTAATTCGGAACAGAAGGCGCTGATTTATATAACTTTCATTGTAAATCTTTCTCAAATATATTTGTTTCTCCATGTAATTTAAATTGCAACATGTTTTATTTTCATCATCATCGTCGTCGTCGTTTAACGTCCGCTTTCCATGCTAGCATGGGTTGGACGATTTGACTGATGACTGGCAAGCCAGAAGGCTACACCAGGCTCCAATCTGATTTGGCAGAGTTTCTACAGCTGGATGCCTTTCTTAACGCCAACCACTCCGAGTGTGTAGTGGGTGCTTTTACGTGCCACCGGCACGGAATTAGCTGATAATAATTAAGCTTTTTTTCTAAGTTTAAATCTCTGTATGTAACATCATTTAGTTGGCTTTGGTTTAAACTAATTGAAAGATGCAACAGTGAATCTCCAGATGGTTTAGTTTTTTGGTGATGGCTATCACCTTGATTTGTGTTCATATTACTGTTAAAAATAGTTGAATCCCTAAGTATGTTGTGTTGTAATAACCTCGTATAGTGCTGTTTCATTCAGTGAGACAATTTTTATTAAGAATGTATCTAGTGTTAACTGAGGTATTAATATTTATTTGCTTTGTCTGTTTTATCTCTGTTAACAAGGATCAGACGGTACTTTGTGCATAGATTCTGAGTTGAGCTAGTTTTACATTATAATTACTTTTAGAAATCTTGTTTTCAGTAAATTTTCGTTTGTTTGTAAAATAGTGTCTAAAGCACTAGTTTCATCTCTATTTCTAGTTTCCTACTAAAAGTAGTCTGTTAGCACACTAATTGTTCTCATTAATTTTCCCCTTTGCTAAATTCTCCATACAGGAGAACATCCTATTTTTCAATTGCCTTTTGTTTGACAAATATAAGCATAGAATAACTTCAGTTTTGTCATGTGCCATATTGTTAATTACCTTAATTTATTGATAGTTCTTTTAGGATGAGTTCAGTCCTTGCCTGTTGTATGAAAGGTGTTTCTAAGCCTGGATGAAGAGATTGGTATATCAGTTTGATTGTTCTCAATGGAATATTTGAGACTAGAGAAACCACCTGGAACCTAGTCTCTTGATGATAATCAACGGTGTTGATGGATGCGGTTTCTATAACTTGACTCATCACCAGTGTATTTTGAAAACTCATGCTGAGCTTAAAATCTGTTCATGCTTTGTTAAAGTAATTCATGTTTTAAGTCCTTCACTCTGAATGCTGTGAGCAGTATTGTATGATAACAAGAAGTTGGTAAGACACTGGCTAAACTTGGTTTTTTGCCTCTCTCTTCATACAGAAGGATTTTTTTTTTTTTTTTTTTTTTTTTTTTCTTCAGTATCTGAACTGAAACTTATTGAAATAGAGTGAATTGTCCATGTTGACAAAACCCATAACAACATAGAACAGTAGTTTCCTGAGAGAGAAATTATCATATAGATGGTATTTAGGGTAAACAACACAGTTTCAGATTGACT
The DNA here is from genome assembly GCF_001194135.2 of Octopus bimaculoides. NCBI lineage: Eukaryota > Metazoa > Mollusca > Cephalopoda > Octopoda > Octopodidae > Octopus > Octopus bimaculoides. The sequence goes on from NC_068993.1 coordinate 321,473, forward strand.
GTTGCAACATGATTATAAAAACATACACTAAGAATTTCTCAATAATGCTGAATAGGGGAGATAACAATGTTCGCCCTTGTAGTTGTTTCTCTCAGCACTGTTTTGAAGAAGTTGGTATCTAACACAATCTTCTGTTGTAATAATTTGTTTTCTCATGATTATAACCTAACAATCATTTATTCAGTTGGTAAAAAGACTCTCATCACTTATAGACTCAATGTTTTATTTTCATCAAGAAATAAGTGCATATGCTGTGCACCAATTTTCCCTTTTACAGCAATTGAAGATTCTCTCAGTTTTCATCATCTTCTAGATAAAATTTAGTCATTTCTATATTAAAAGTAATTTATTTAGACAACAATTAAAAAGTTTATTTGTTTATTTACAGTTAACGCAACGTGTGGGCCCACAGAGTCTTCTTGTGACAATGGACAGTGCATTCCGCAAAAATGGGTTTGTGATGAAGAAATAGATTGTAATGACAGATCTGATGAGAACCCTAAAACCTGCGGTGAGTACAGTTTTATGAGTTAACAGAATTTGATGTCTAAGAAAGATATCGGAAGAAGTGATGAGGTTTGATCCTAAGATATTAACGTCTGTACACTGATATGCTGTACTATCTTAAGATTCATGCACATGTATATATACATATATCATCATCATCATCGTCGTCATCGTCGTTTAACGTCCGCTTTCCATGCTAGCATGGGTTGGACGATTTGACTGAGGACTGGTGAAACCAGATGGCTACACTAAGCGCCAATCTGATCTAGCAGTGTTTCTACAGCTGGATGCCCTTCCTAACGCCAACCACTCCGAGAGTGTAGTGGGTGCTTTTACGTGCCACCGGCACGAGGGGCAGTCAGGCGGTAAATACAAACTGTTTGTGTTGATAACAAAGAATATATTGAGTTCTGCAAGCTAAGGAACCTCATCACGACTGATTGATCTGCTGAAGATTTTTTGTTTCACTCTTTAAAAAGAAAAACTTGCTACACTGTGTCTCGGATGCAGAGGAACGTATGATGGACACCGCTGAAACATACTTGATCTGTTGGATCTGGGCTGAGCTGGGGGCAAGATAAACAGCAACAAACTAAATAAGTATCAACTTTATATTTTCTGTACAAAAGCTGAACTCGTTACTTTTCTTTTGATTTTTTAGCTGAACGAAAATGTCCAGATGATCATTTTTCTTGTGAAAATGGTTTGTGTATCACAGTTGACTGGCTATGTGATGGACAAAACGATTGCCCGAATGGATTGGATGAAAAAAACTGTGGTATGTATTAACGTTTTCTGATATTTCTGTCCTCAACCTAGCAAAAACATAATTACAGTGCTTGTCCCAGCTGTTAAAGCCCTAACCCTCTACCCACAATGCAATATTGCTCCCATATCTGAAATTGTGTTGCTGCTATACATCCCTAGCTGTGACCCCTCACTGCCTCCTTTTCTACCACTTCTACAGTGACCTCAGGATCTCTTCTCCCATATTATGTGCATATCCAACCCCAAGCTCCACTTACTGCTACACCTAATCTTTTTTTCTTCTCCATAATGCCATCCCACTTTAATTCTCTCCCAGTCCAAGATTTTCCTGCAGCAATTTGCAATTATTTTGGAGGATGATGAACTGTGGCAATCTCTCCTATATCATAGAGTAGGTCATGGTTACCACCATTACCACCATTTGAAACCAACAAAAAACACTTTTTTTATTCAAATTGTTTCTGTCTGTCTATCTAACTATATATATATAGTGTATATTTATAGAGAGAGAGAAATGTATGTACTATTCATGTACCTATCTACCTGTCTACATCTCTGTTTGTCTTCAACTTACAAATTGTTTTCACTTCTCCAGTTCAAGACAAGTGTCTTGCGAAGGAATTCCGCTGTAGCAATGGTGACTGTATCAACAATGGATGGGTTTGTGATGGAGAAAATGATTGTGTAGATGAGTCAGATGAAAAGGGCTGCGGTGAGTTTTCACTATTTTCATAAAATACTTAAAAATTGTGTTTTTCTGTAATTTTATATTTCTGTCATCCAAAAATAGACATCTTACACCTTGGTCAAGTGTCCACTACTTCAGCCTTAGGCTGACCAATTTCCTTATGAGCAGAATTTGGTGGATGGAAATTGTGCAGAAGAGACCAGTGTGTGCGTGCGTGCGTGCACACACACACACACACACACAGTCCATCTTCCAATGTGACAGAGATTGAATAGTTTGATAGGATCTGATGAGTAGAAGGACTGCATTATGCTTCAGTATTTGTTTTGGCATAATTTCTTTGAATGGATGACTTTCCTAACACCAATATGTGTGTGCGTGTATTAATTTTTACTATTTATAAAGAAAAGTTTGTGATTTCAGACTTTTGGCTCCCTACTTGTCATCAGACTGATGATGGCTGCAAAGCCAAAACTCTGAAGATACGGTCAATCTTTTCTGTGTAAAAATTAATATGTACACTACTAATAAATATTGAGTACTCCTTCAGAGATACTGGGCTCCGTATGATCAGTTAAACTATTGACAGCAGGCTCCAGCATGGCCACTCACAGTCCAGTGACTAAAATTGGTAAATAGATGACAGTGTCTATTATTTTTGCTGTTAAAAAAAAAGTTACAACCTGAAACTGCTGAGCAGCCTTTCGTTGGTTTTTACAAACTGAGTCCAGATTCCGATTCAGTCAGCTTTACTGTTCATCCTTTCAAGGACAATAAAACAAGTACCAGTTGAGTACTGGGCTCAGTATAATTAACTTACTCCCTTCCCTTACAATTGCTGACCTTGTGCTAAAATTAGAAGCCATTATTACAGACCTGATATTTTCCTTCTTTTCAGAACCTCGTACATGCCAGCCTGACGAATTTGAGTGTGACACTCATACTTGTATAAATCCAAGCTGGATATGTGATGGGGACGGAGACTGTTCTGACAATACGGATGAAAATAACTGTACTACAATCAGCAATGAATGTACAAGTCTAGATTTTATTTGCAAAAATGAAATTTGTATCACTAAATCCTGGAAGTGTGATGGTGATGAGGACTGTCTAGATGGAAGTGATGAGGTCGATTGTAAGTATTTTCACTGAAATTTTTGTTTTGAGGGTTTGGGGTTGAAGCAATAGTCTGTGGTTTTTGCTGCAAGGGTCAGGTAGGCTTATATGGAGGTGACATTAGATCAGTCAATCTGAAGAACAGAAACTGTTGCAGTGGAAAAGAGAAAGAGTGAGTAAAGTAATTAGAACAAATTAGGATCCGTGTCATCGAAAAATCTGACAAAATTATAGTAAATTACTTTATTACACATAAGTATATTAACTTACTTTTCTGATCTTGCTGTTCTGAATATAGTTACATTCTTGGAACGGGGAAAATAAAAATAACATTTAGTTTTTGTGCTGTAATGCACACGCATAATTTTTAGGGAAAATTTCATATTATACCTGAATAATCACTTTGTGTGTGCACATATATATATTGATGGCAGTGTTTGTGTGTATATTGACTTATAGAGAGTAATTAAATGTTGAGCATCTCGTATTCATTTCAGGTACGCACACCTGTGATAATGACCATTTTCTTTGTGAAGAATCAAAAGAATGTCTTCATAAACTACTTAAATGTGATGGTTCTGTTGATTGCGAAAGCGGTTCTGATGAAAAAGATTGTGGTGAGTTGCTTTTTCTCCTTTTTGATTTTGCAAATTCAATTTGTTAAACTCTGCTGCTCATATTTCACTCTCTTCATCTTGTGACATTTTCTTCTCATTTATTCCTTCTCCATTCTGCTTTCTCTCTTGTTCATCAACTTAACCACTTCTTGCTACAATAACCCTCTACTTATATATATATATATATATATATATATATATATATATATATATATATATATATATATATGTGTGTGAATGAATGATTATTTTACATCTGTTGTTTCCATGCTGGTGTAGTTTAGACAAGTATCAAACATCATTTCATTACCATGTTGATTCCTCTCATTACACACAGTATTATCCAACTGAATATAAACTGTCCAATACTGTTGTTCTGTATGTCATTATGGCAGAACACCTATTTGTGATAACAGTATATTGTTGTTATTGAAAGTTCCATGCTAAATAGCTCAGCTGTGTGACTCACAGTCAGGCGTATTTAGTCATATTGATTTCAAATTTTGGCACAAAACCAGCAATTTTGGGGAGGGGATGAATCAATTACATTGAACCAGTATATAACTGGTACTTGTTTTATCAACCTCAAATGGCAAAGTCAACCTTAGCAGAATTTGAACTCTGAACTTAAAGACAGACGAAATACCACTAAGGATTCTGCCAGTTTGCTGCCTTAAGGCATATTTCATAATATTAATTTATTAAATATAATTACATTATACAATGTATTAACCACCTTCACTTTTGTTTGTGCAACCACTTGGAAAGTAGAATAACATGCAACAATGAATAAATGGTGTCTCAGAACTGTGAGAGCAATTAAGTGAAATGATATTGATTCAAACTTGTGTGTGTGTGAGTTACTAGTCAAGTTTTGCATTTGTTTCTTTATTATGTGTCTTTATTGTTTGTACCCATTCCTTAAATATATAGATATATATAGAGAGTTAAACACATATACATGCACACACGTTTTCGTGTTCATGGCTAATTATCCAATCTAATGATGACCATCTTCTGCTTCATTTGTGGATCCTGTCATCACTGTACATCCCAGTCCTTAATTCACAGCTTCTGTCACAGGTGGGGCATGGTTGAAGAGTCCAGCCATGTGTCTTCTGATAAGGCTGCATCTGCTTCTTTTCCATATTTTCAACACTTCTTTTCTGGCAATGACTTTTAGACTTTTGAAAGCTTGGTTGGTTGGTGTGTGTGTGTGTGTGTGTGTGTGTATGGCTATTAAAACAAAAATGTATTTCTTAAGTAATTGCTTGTTTCTTGTTTTATTCTATCTTGGAATTTTGAATTTCCTTTTAGGCTCCTCGGGAAATACATGTACAGATAGAACATTTGATTGTTATGGTGATAAAAAGAAATGTATTCCATGGAATAAAGTGTGTGATTTCCGTAATGATTGTGGCAACTGGCAAGATGAAAATGATGAATTATGTCAGGGTAAGTTATTTTGACTCAGCAAATTCTTTTATTTGACCCAACAATACAGACAGCACCTCCTCATGGTTTCTTCACATCTCAATTGTTTATTGTCGTTTAGATTCAATAGAATTCAGCTAATCTCAATCAAGATAACCAACATCTAAAATATATTTTATTTTTACAGAAAAATACCCCTGCAAAGATGATAATGGTGGATGTCAACAACAGTGCATTTCTTTGCGTCATATGCACCGCTGTGATTGTTTGGCTGGTTATAAGCTTGTTGGCAACTCCTCTTGTCAGGGTAGGTCTTGTTGCTATGATGGTTTGCTTTCAACCCTGCTTTCTCTATAATGTATATTTATATAGTCTGAAGACAGAGGAATGAAACTCTGTGTGTCGAGATAAATATATAACAGAATGTTTCGTATTGCTACTGATCATACCACAAACTCTAATTTCACTTCTACAATAAATGTCTAGATTCTACTTTTAATGTCGGGTACTTTTCCTTGTAGTAAACTTAAATGTGCATATAAACGTGTGTGTGTGTGTGTTCATCCATTTAACATCCATTTTTACATGTTTGCATGGGTTGGATGGAATTTATTGAGGCAGATTTTCTGCAACCAGATACTCTTCCTGTTGCCAGCCCTTGCCTGTTTCCAAGTAAGGTAGTATTTCCCCATGGATGAGCATGTTTTTGCCGAATGTTGAAAATGAATGACATGACTAGTAAGACTAACGTTCATCTACCAAGCATTGTCAAGACAAGGAGAGACAAACATACGCATACATACATACATACATACATACATATGTATGACAGACTTCTTTCTGTTTCTGTTGACCAAATCCATGTTCAAGTTTTTGGTTGGCCTGGGGCTATAGTAGAAGAAATTTGCTGAAGGTACCATGCAGTAGGACTGAACCCAAAACTATTTGGTTGGGGAAGCTAACTTTTTAACCACACAGCTACCTGTGTGTGCATGTGTATACACACACACACACACACACACACACTCACACACATGTATGTATATAATTGCATATGCTTCCTATTTTAATGTAGCCTTGTTTTTGTTTTTTTCTCTTGTAGATGTAGATGAATGTGAAATCTTTGGAACTTGCTCCCAATTATGTGAAAACCATATTGGCTCCTACAAATGTAGTTGTCTACAAGGTTATGAGCTTCATGATCGAAATTCTTGCAAGACAGTTGGTAAGGATTCAAATATTTTTTTTCATATTGTTACTGTTTATTTCTACATTTATTGTTTATTGAAGCATAAAAATTACTGGTGGGGGGTTTAAGGGGCATAATAATATTTTGTGACACCTCTTTACCCTGAAATGAACTTTTGTCTCCCTTCAGAGCCAACTAAATAAGTATAGACAAAGTATTGGGGGTTGATAGAATCAAGCATATACTCCATGTTGGTGCCCCAGCATGGCCTGCTATTCAATGACTTCAGTAAAAGAATAAAGATATTTGATTTTGATACAGATTTTTAAAGTTATGTTATATGTAGTTATTTTCAATTTTATCCTTTAAAATATTTAATAGTGTAACTTTCATAAATAGATTTTTGAATCTCTTTATATCACATTTAGATGAGGTATAATCATATTTTAAAAATATCTTTGAATTTCAGAAACATTGAAATGTTTTTCTGTTAATATTTGTAGGTCCTCGGCCTTGGTTGATTGTGTCGAATAAGGCTGACGTGCGTAAATTACAGCTTGGAACCCATAAATACAAACTAATACATTCAAAAAGTGACAATGCCATTGCTCTTGACTTTGACTATTCAGAAGGGATGGTTTACTGGACTGACATTACTCAAGAAAAGATTTTGAGGTCAGTTCATTTATGAATCTTGTTTAGTAGATATTCCAAAGTTTGCTAAAACTCTTCATTGACTTGATAGCTACAGACTTGAAAATATTATCAAAGAATCCAAATACTTATTGTTTTTATTGATAAATATTCTTATGTGAAACTGATTCTAATTAATTGCAGAGCTCCATTTGATGCAGATGATGCAGTGAATTCATCGGAAACAGTTATTGGAACTGGCCTGAAACATCCAGATGGCTTGGCTGTTGACTGGATCCACCACAATGTCTACTGGACTGATACAGGATTGACAAAAATTTTTGTAGCAAATAAATCAGGGCATCATGTTAAGACATTGATAGAAGAGGGACTTCGTGAACCAAGGGCTATAGCTGTTGATCCTAAAAGAGGGTAATTTTGTTTATTATTTATTCATTAGTATTAATTATTGTTATTGTTGCCACCACAACCATCATTACCTCTTTATCAACTATTTTGATTATTTCTCAAACCATCCTAATTTCAAAGTGTTTGGCAATTGAGGATTATTTGTTGAACAAGAATGAATTTTGAAAACTTCAAAGCGCTTAGAACAATTTACAGTCTAAAGAATCACAATGAAGAACAGCAGCTGCTCTTATTATTGGTGAGGCTGTTGATGGATTCAAATTAAATAAGACTTATTTATAAAACATAGCTTAAATAACTCAATCATTTTCTGAATTGTTAGACACGGGAAACAAAAAGAGAAAACAAACTAAAATGTTACTTGAAATACCTGAGTTGAAATTTGGAAGTTCATTTAAAAAATTTTGTTTTATAAATGATTGTTTTAGAACTATAAAGAAACATTTTGTCAGTTTTGCCCTGATATTTCCAAAGTTTGCCCAATGTTGATAGCTGCAATGTTTTGTCTGAACATTATTTTAAAAATCTGATATTTTCACAAATTATAATTGAAGAATAATACATTCACAAATGGCAAGTTTCTAAAGATTTGTTATTTGATGGTCAAAGGACAGATTTTGGAAGTTTAGTATCTCAGAAAACCAGTTACTTAGTCATTCTTTAAACCCCATCAACTGAGGCCACTCACCACCCCACCCCTAATCTTAAAATACCTGCTGTATATTTTATGGACCCTCTACTACTTGTGTATTTGATTATTCTGCCTTTTTAGTATCAATTCATGTTGTAACTAATTTTCTAACACAAATTACTTTAAAATAAACGATATTTTGTAATAATGTTTAAATAGTAGATTAAATGTTAAATTTTTTTTCAGTTGGTTTTATTGGACTGATTGGGGATATCCAGCTTCAATTCAAATGTGTGGCATGAATGGAAAACATTCACGAAAAATTGTAGTAAATATACAGTGGCCAAATGGTTTAACAATAGGTAAGGATTGATTTCTAAATACATCTGTTTCTTATCTAAATTTATGTTTGGGCCAGTATTAGCACAGACTGTAATATTGTTTTCACAGGGGAAGACTAAACCGCGGATTAGCATTTTTTAACTCTTTAGCATTTAAACTGATCATATCTGACCCGAATATGCTTTTATTTTTTCATTCTAACCAGCCAGATCCAGCCTGTCACACCTATCCTTCAATACTATTCTAAAAATAGACAATCACATCATCAAAATTTCAAAAGTACAAAATAATGAGTGATTAATTAAAAACAATCTGAATGAAAAAACATTACATTTGACAGAATAACTTGTATGGCTAAAGCATTGTCAGCTATTTGACAAGTCAGAACTTGTGGCTGGTTCATAATCTGTTGCTGGATTTGAGACTCAAAATAAAAGATTAAACAGCATTTCATGCAGCAGTAGGCTGGTTTCACTCTAAACAAATATCTATTCACTATAGAAATCTATTTATCTTCTTTATATAAATATATCAATTTTATTGTCATATAGTTACATAAATCTCCCTTATTTATATAAATCTATTTTCTTTTCACTGCCTGTATACATTTATCATCACATCTGTTTTATCTTTCATATCTAAATATATCTATTTAATCAACAAAAGTTTGCAAAAAAAAAAATCTATTTTATATTTTCTATTTATATAACTCTCTTATCTTAGCTATTTATATCAATCTATTTTATCTTCACTGTCTATAAATATGTAAATAAGTAAATCCGTAATGCAACACATATTATATTTTGGAACAGATTATGAAAATCAAAGATTATATTGGATTGATGCCAAGTTAAGAAAAATTGAAAGCTCTAATCTGAATGGGGGTCAGCGTATAACTATTCTCAGCAGCCGAAGATATATTTTGTTCCCTTTTGCTATAACCGTTTTCGAGGTATGTAATATGGCATCTTTTGTTATATCAGTGGTTCACTTATTTATTTGGCCTCTCTCTCTCTTATATCAGTGGTTCACTTATTTATTTGGCCTCTCTCTCTCTCTCTTATATATATCATCATCGTTTAACGTCTGCTCTCCATGCTAGCATGGGTTGGACGATTTGACTGAGGTCTGGCGAACCAGATGGCTATGCCAGGCTCCAATCTGATTTGGCAGAGTTTCTACAGCTGGATGCCCTTCCTAACGCCAACCACTCTGAGAGTGTAGTGGGTGCTTTTACGTGTCACTGGCACGAAGGCCAGTCAGGCAGTACTGGCAACGACCATGCTCAAAATGGTGTATTTTATGTGCCACCTGCACAGGAGCCAGTCCTGCGGCACTGGCAACGAACTCGCTCGAATGTCTTTTCACACGCCACCAGCACAAGTGCGAGGAAGGTGATGCTGGTAATGATTACGCTCAAATGGTGTTATTTACTTGCCACTGGCGTGGAAGCCAGACTAATTTTTACAGTTGCACATCATCGTTCCCAATAACCAATGAAGCATGAAATACAAACTGAGGGGTCCTCCATATAATATAGAATCTTAAATAAAATCAGGTCAGTTACAGCTGTTCATCATAGATTTGCTGGGTCATTAAAAACTTGGGGTTAAAAAGCAACAAGGAAGTAGAGAATTGGGCCTGCAATTTTTTTTTTCTCCTCTTTATCAGTTTGGTAAAACTGAAGTAGACAAGTTCATGTTACCTTGCTCAGTAAAACTAAGTCTGATTTGAACTTATGAGCTTGTTGTTAGTAGTCCATCAACTTAATGTTGCATGTGGTGGTTAATTAAATTTGCTTGTTTATTTCATTAGGATACTCTGTATTGGACTGATCGTAACAGTGAATCAATTTGCCAAGCAAATAAATTTACTGGAGAACATTTTGAAAGATTAGGGCTACAACTTCGTGAACCAATGGACTTACATGTCTATCATCATACACGACAACCTTCATGTAAGTAGAGTTAATGCTTAAAACAGTAAAATTGATTTAATTTACAAGATTGGTGAAAAAGTGAATGATGCCTTGTATTGTTTAGTTTGTTTCTATATTTTTTAGGTTCAAATTCTTCTCAGAGTTGTCTTCAACTTTCATTCTTCCAATGTTGATAAATTAAGTACCAGTAATAACTGTGGTTCACTTAACATTTGCTCCAAAATGTATATTTGTGTTTCTAGACTAGAAAATAATGTTTAGTGAAATACATTGCTATTTTTCATTTATTATTTATATTAGAAAATTTTCATGAAATCTTATCTTTTTCTGTTGATGGTAGCCATCTATATTGTATCTTGTTTTTCTTTTCTTTTTTTTTTTATGTTTGTGTGTTTTTTCCCACATGAAGCTACAAGTCACTGTGGCCCCAATAATGGTGGATGTGCACATTTATGTTTGCCTGACCCTCACGACGATGGAGATACAACGTACACATGTGTCTGTGCTGATGGTTATATGTCATTAAGAAACGGACGTGAATGTGTTCACCAAGGTCCTTTTGGTAAGCACACTGCAACCTTATAAAGCTAATCTTCAAAAATGTGAAATATGTCTTTACTAAGTATGTTTACTAAATTCAATCTGTCTCCCTCATTCTCTTTGTCATACTTTCAAATCTGAGCATAAAGACTAATTTGTAAGGGAGCATGAAGCACATCTGAAATGTGATCATTGATAAAAAGAAAATTAACTTCAAATATAATCATGTTTGATATAATCTGAGAGAGAAACTGTTCCATATATATGTGTGTGTGTGTGTGTGTGTGTTAGCTCAGGTCACATCTCATTACCTAAAGTTTCAGAGTGGATAAAGATGCTTAGTGGTAAAAGCTCCAGTATGATCATTTTATACATCAAGGATGTATTTCTAATTGAACTGGTGCTCTGTGCACCAACCATCCTGGTTGCTGCCTCTGGTCATGAAACTGTGTGAAGTAGAACATTATATACAGTGTGTGTATATGTGTAAAGGAAGACTCTTCATAGACAATGGTACATTGATGTAATTATCTCAGGGGAAGATATTTTGACCTCTGGTTGTATAACTTCATTAAGTTGTAGCAACATTTGTATTTGTGCTTCTACATTGAAATCCTGAAGTCAGTTTATGCTAGGAAACCTATATTGGAATTCTGTCACACCAGATTATCTCTGCTTTTCAGTTGTCTTCATAAACAAAGTACTAATGACCATTTTCAAACCTTATTTTTATTGCTAAGGCAAAGAGCTGGTAGAATCGTTATAACAAGCAAAATGCTTACTAATATTACACTTTTATATTCTGATTTCAAATGCCACCGAGGTTGACTTTGCCTTTCATCCTGTTGGGGTTGATAAAATAAGTCCCAGTCATGTACTGGGGTCAATGTAATCAAGTATTCCACTCCCCACAAATTCCTGGCCTTGTGCCTATATTATTGTTATCATTACATTTTAGTTTGGGTTTAAATATTCTTTGTTTCATATACTTTGGCTTGTATTATTGTTTTTGCTATCTTCTTCCTGTCTTTCACCAATTTTCCCTAACCCTAACTCACAACAATATTCCAAAGATCACACCTACTTCCATTCCTACATTTTTTAATCTTGGACTTTTTTTTTTTTTTTTTAATAACTACTAATTTCCTTATTTTACCACAGCAATGCTTTAAATTTTCTTTTGAAAGCAATTTTATCATACTGCAGCTATTAAATCATCATTATTATCATCACCATTGTCATCATCATGATGTTTACATCTATATTTCTGAATAGTTTTCACCATTAACATGTTTTTCTATCTCTTCCTAATCTTTCCATCCATAATTTGCCTTCTACTCCACTATCAAACACTCCTCTGGTTGATTCTACACCAAATTGGTGGACTTTTGTTTCTGTTTTTTTAACTAATGGATGATCCCAACATTAAAATCATTTACTAACTGCTGCACCAAATCTACCAAAGTTAAACAAAATAAAACAAATCAAAGATTCTGACTCCCTAACTTCACTGACTTCCCAACTCACATTAATTCCAGTTTCTGTGAATGAAATAGTATATCTACATTATTTAGTGTTTCCTTTCATTTTTAAGACTAATATGGTTTAAGGAAGTTGCGTTTTGTGCTCCCCCCTCCCCCCAAAGCATTTCAAGTAACTAAATAGAGTCCCCCTAATTGGCTCAGCCTTTATTAACTGTCCAATTCCATAAACTGCCCTTGCAATCCTGCCACAGCCACATAAGCTGCCCTCAAAAAGTTGTACTGAAACATTTAGCTTCCAAATAACAGATTTTTTGAACATGGAAATTAATGTTGTTTTCTTTAGAATGAAAATGTAGTTTCATTATAATTTGTGTTGATGGGAATTGTTTCCAAAGACTTTCCCTGTATCTCGTGATACGTTAATATGGGTATAAACTATTATTAAAAATATTTTCTAACCCATATTAGAAACCTTTGTTTAAATTGTTAGAAATCCGAGTTATGTTCTGTAAGATGTATATTATTTGAAAGATTTCATACACAGGCACTCACTCACTCTCTCTCAAATACACACACACATACACATAGGGGTTAAGCTGTGGGGCCTAAAAATTGAATTTTGTTTCACTAAGCTGAATGTTTTTATAACTTTATATAAATTAAAATTTATGTATATCCTAATTAATAAATTTATATTAAATGTATGCATTTTAATTTACTTGCTTGCATTGTCAAACCTAATTTACAAATAACTGTCTCTTTAAGAAATGTTTTTGATACTGTTACTATGTTACAAAGATGAATTTTTCTTAGTTCTTGTATGTGTAAGAGACAGAGGTCTCTTGTAATGAAAAGTCATAATTTTTGTTTCCAAATTCTTCTCTCAATTGTATTGAATTTGATACTAGTTTATAAATCATGTGTGGTGTATATAGAAAGTGACTCAAAGAGTGGAAGGAATTTTATGGCAGGAGGAAGAAGAGGAGAAATAACATTTGAGGTGGTACTGTTCTTTGGAAAGAGAGAGAGAGAGAGAGAGAAAGACTCTTGGTGTTGAAGGAAAACTAAATTGCGAGAAGTTATAGTGTGCAAAAATTATTATGTCTCTGTCTTCCTCATGGCATGAAATATATTCCACTGTTGAGAACTCTCTATATATTCTTACAACTCTAGCTTCCTCAGAATCCACTGTTCTACAAATATATATATATATATATATATATAGTTGCAGTGGTGTGTCTTTTAATATATCTTATTGATTTTTATATTTTAATGCTTTACAGATATTGCTGCTAACAGTTCAACTGTACTGACTAAATCTAATGTTTCTCTTACATCTAATACTACTACTACTACTACTAGTACTACTCCTCCTTCTCCTCCTCCTATTAAAATAAATGATTCCACTACTGTTACTACTCCTCCTACCACCACTTCTATTATTACTCTCCATCCTCTTAAAGAAAATAACACACATACCCAACCAGCGACTGCTGTTACTAACATCTCTACTCTCTCTAATGGTGAGCTTTTACTTTCCTATGATCTTGCTGTAAATATTGTCGTCTTCATTGTCGTTATCTGGTAGATTTTGTTTTTCTATTTAAAAATGTTCCGTTTGGTGGGTGGAAGGGAGACAAATATAGTTTGGCACACGAACAACTCTATTCCTTTTCTAAATACTCCCCAATTCAATTTTTAAATGATTTGGATTTTAAAGTTGTTCCCCTTGCTTCATTGAAATTAACAAGATCTAATTAGAAGAAATTTTGATGAATTAAACTGTTTCGCCTCACTGTATAAAGTAGTTTCACCTGCTTAACTCAAGTTTTGTAATAAGATCTCCTGCTGCTGCTGCTTATTTCATTGTATGTTTAAAATAATTAACAGTCACCTTATTTAACTGCTTGATTTTTGTATTATATTAAATTAAACAATAAAATGAGCATTTCATTAAATTCTCCATGTTTTGGGCCTAACAACCCCAGTTGGTTTGTGAATGTCTAAAGTGGTTTCTTCTATCATATGAAACATTTAAATTAAATTGACCAATATCCTCCTATCTTTACCTGGTCACTAGCCAAATCCATCTTCTGTATTTAAAAGAGAATATCTATAAATTTCAGGCGCTTCCCTCCCCCCCCTCCTCATTTTGTATAAACACTATGATCGACTTTCATACTGAAAGTAAGTAACGTGGTTATTGCGTCATTAGCACTAGACATTTTTTGTTGAACATCACAGCTAATGTTTACTGTGTGATGTGGCTGGTGTGAATGAGCAAACAAAACCCTCTGTTTATATACATGCATCATCATCATCATCGTTTAACGTCCGCTTTCCATGCTAGCATGGGTTGGACGATTTGACTGAGGACTGGTGAAACCGGATGGCAACACCAGGCTCCAGTCTGATTTGGCAGAGTTTCTACAGCTGGATGCCCTTCCTAACGCCAACCACTCAGAGAGTGTAGTGGGTGCTTTTACGTGTCACCCGCACGAAAACGGCCACGCTCGAAATGGTGTCTTTTATGTGCCACCCGCACAAGCCAGTCCAGGGGCACTGGCAACGATCTCGCTCGAAAATCCTACAGGAGCCAGTCAGGCGGTACTGGCAACGGCCACGCTCAAAATGGTGCATCTCATGTGCCACCCGCACAAGAACCAGTCCAGGGGCACTGGCAACGATCTTACTTGGCTTGCCGGGTCTTCTCACGCACAGCCCATTTCCAAAGGTCTCGGTCCGTAGTCATCGCCTCGGTGAGGCCCAATGTACGAAGGTCTTATATAGATATACATGCATTTATATGTAGGTAGATAAGCAGACAGAGAGAGAGTCATCTGAACTGGTCTCCTGTTTTAGCTTATTTACAGCTGTCATACAAATTGCTCAGTTATTTTCATGCGAGGCTAATTATATTTAATGTATATTAAGATCTTCACAGTTCATTCAGATATCTTTGTATTTCTGAAAGAATAAGGGTCTTCTCTAACTACTGACCCTGGATACTTCCTCTCCTGGGGGTAGTTTTTATGATAGACCACCAGGAACCTATGCACTAGGTCTCCTTATTCAATATTGTCCAAAAAAAAAAAAAAAGCAAGGGCCAAAAAGTCTTTGTGCCAATGTTGTTACAGAACAAAAAAAATCCCAAACAAATCCAAAAGATTTCTTTTGACGATTTTGCCAATCTTTGTCTTGTGGGTAACCCTTGAAATATGAAAGGCAAAATCAGCTCTAGTGAGATTTGAACTCGCAACGTAAAGGAACAAAACTGATTACTATGATATTGATTTCAGCTTGTCATATGTATTAGCATCATTGAATGGTTGGTACCATATCTGTAGAGAGTGGCTGGTACCACAATTGTAGAGTGTGAATGGTTAGTACCTCAGCTATAGAAAACAGTTGGTTCCATAGATAAGTGTTATAAATCTAAAAGTTATCAGGGGACAACCATAATGTGTTGATGGAAACTTACTGTTTTTCAGTTAACCTTTTTTTTCTAGAAATTTTTACCATAATTACATAAACAAACTTTAAGTTAGTTCACATATATTTATAACATAGTTTGACTTCTAAAGGCATAATCACTGTAATTTGCCTTAGAGAAAATTTCTTGCTTATGGTAAATGTATAAACACAGCAGCTCAATGGTGCCCTCTCTAGGACTCCTAAATGCATTTCTGGGTGATTAGGCCTTCTTCAGTAGAGGACACCAAAGAGAGATGGCTCTCAACTGATTAGAATGTTGTCATAGCCTTTATATAACAGCACTGTCAGTAGCAATGACTTACTGCATGATTACAACAAATGTATCATCTTAATAGTAGAAGCATGAACAGTCTTGAGAAATAAAATGTTTCTGACTGAAGTATATTTCTCATCACTGCAACAACAAATGTAGAATTAAATATTAAGTTAGGAACAGGAAATTTGAATGCTTGCTTCGCAATCTTTCATTTTCTAAATCCATATTCATTGTTTTGTAACCTTAGAATACATAATATCTACCTAACCTACAGATGAGCCTTGTATTCTGAACAAAGCTTTCCTTTCTATTCCAATACCTTAATTGATTATCAGTTGGTGGTGATTGATTAGCTGGTCATTCCATAGATCAATATTCTATCAATGAGGCATTCATCATTGATTCACTCAAGAGTTTTTTTTTTTATTGGATCTCTCTCTTTCCCTTCCTCTCCCCTCTCTCTCTCTCTCTCTCTCTCTCTCTCTCTCTCTTTCTCTCTCTTTCTCTCTCTCTCTCTCTCACACATACACTCAAATACTTTATGATACACATAAAACTGTATAGGATAATTGCTATGGTGACGGATGTACTTATGTTTAAACCAGGCAAATGATGAGTATGATGATGATGATGGTGTTATTTTGATGATGATGATGATGATGATTACCACTCCTTATTTTTTCTCTCTCCAAACTTCTTTCACAAGACATTTCAAGAACCACAATATTCAGGAGGTGCCACCTGAAAGCTGAATGTGTAATAAAGGCCCTCAATTATACTTTATTATTTCAAATTTAGAATAAACTTTGTCTCTTGAGTTCCTTATACAGAGTGCAATTAATAGCCCAGCCCTAATTCATCACTTTCTAGAAAGGGACATTATACTCTCAAGTATGGAAGAAGAGTTAATATTGTTTTTAGCTACATTGTACCTGTAATTGAAGAGTCCAACATTATTATAGACTGTCTGTGAGATACTCAGTGACTTATTATATGTTAATTTAATACAGTAAGGATCAATCAATGGTACCTGCTTACAGTTGAGTAGACTATGCCATTAGCATTTAAAATGCCTTGGCACATGAATTGTGCTAAGCTCAAATATATTACATATGTCGATAAGATAGAAGCAGTTTGAAACTAAGTTAGGAACCCAGCTTCACTGAGGACTTATCACCATATCAAAGCATTTAATAATAATAATAATAATGATGATGACAACAACAATATTAACAAACTCTGATTTTGGAGTGACATACTTATTTCAGCCAAATAGTTATTTTACTTGGCCAAAAAATTTTCCTAAAAATTTGTCAGGCCAACATTTATAAAGTCCAACATATCGATAGAGAATTGATACATACTATTCAATCTCTACTATTCTTTAATCAATGCAGAATAGGCTTTGTTGGACATTAGTTCATATTAGAGGTTATATTTTAGAGACATTGGCACTCTAATAGAGGACAAAGATTTTTCATCTACACTGAATTTAAGGATTTACCAAAGTTAATGGGAGGCAGAATTCCTAGCACAGCTTTTTAAAACAAGTCTTAAAGAAAGAGAATGTGTATATATATATATACACACATATATACATACATACGTGTGTATACAGGTGCATGCATATACATTGGAGTTCTTTCAGTTGCCCTTTAGCAAATTCATTGACAAGGCTTTATGAGACACTTGCCCCAAACTGCATGGCTCATGGCTGGAAAGCAAACTTGTTAGCCAAGCAACTCTATGTAGGCCTGTGTCTCTATATTAATGTTTGACATTATTTGGATAAACAACTGAACATTGAAGAATCCTTCAATACTTTATAAGTAGAGATGTTTATGAGTTTCTTTCAAGGACTTTGAAGTTTTGACTTAGCAATCATCATTAGACCAGAACTCCAGGGCAACTGTCATTTTCTTGGAAAGAAATGAAGACACACAGCTACACAAACAAACATGGACAGATAGTTAGATAGAAACATAACATATGAGTCTTGTTCTTCTGATTCTTCTAAAATGATGGTTGCTCTGAATAAGAGATTAAATAGTGACAACCAGTCAAGATTGTGCTGGCATGGAAATTGTTCGTAAAATGATGATGTGTGTGTGTGTGTGTGTGTGTGTGTGTATATATATGCACACTTTTTACCCCTAGAGTAAACATGAATTTACTGTTCCATCATAACAAGGAAACTTTTGGAAAATTTTGATTTAATTTATTTCTAAAAGCAGAAACCTAAATGAATTGTTGTGACTGTTAATTATAGAAATTTCAAACTGCATGGGTGTTTCAAGTAGTAACTGTTTAATTTATTTAATTTTTTTTTTTTTTTTTTTTTTTTTTAAATAAAATATGCATGTAATTATCATGTTTGTCTATTAAGAATAGGTTTGTTGTATATTTTATTTAATTTCCTTTTTATTACAGATTCAGGCAATACCATTCAATCTGTTACAAAACCATCACATACAACAACTTCAAAGTCACGAGGTAATCATTTTTGGCCTTCAAATTGGTTAATAGAATTGCTTCTGTCCTCTTCTGGAATTTCTTTTTATTTACACCTGACACTGATGCCTAAAATTTCATATTGGTTTCAAATTTTGGCACAAAGTCAGTATTTTGTGGGGGAGGGGGCATGCTTTGATTACATCAACCCCTGTTTTTAACTGGGACTTATTTTATCTACCCCCAAAAAGATGAAGGGCAAAGTCAAGTTTGGCAGAATTTGGACTCAAAATGTCGACACGGACCACACAATGCTGCTGCTGCTAAGCATTTTGCTCCATGTGCTAACGATTCTTCCAGTTGATCACTTTACTAAAATGTCTTATTAACATGTTTACTTAATATGGATGTTTCAACTCAGAATCGATGTTGCTCAAATACTGGCATTTAGGTTTTCCTCAAATCAAAACTAAAGTTAATGCATGTCACTCTCACACATATAGTGTGTCCTTCATCTCTCATCTTCAATGGAAACCTGTCCAGCCATTTGAGAAGATTACCTTGCTTGGGACCAGGTGAGGGCTGGCAGCAGGAAGGTCGCCTCAACCAATTCTCTCTGACCCATGAGAACATGGCTGAGCGGACAATGGAAAGAAGAAAAATGAACAAAAATAAATTTGAAAATAATGTACATGCCACACAAGCAGAACCCAGTCATGGTTGTCAGACAATTTCTGTGACTGCATCACCCCTAAACATCTGGCCCCCTAACTCCACAGACTGGAACCCCCTTCATTATTATTGTGTGGGGTGCAGTTGAGTGAGAGCCTTGTAACACCAAAGATGAACTGAAGGCAAGGATTATGGCAGCATTGACCAACTTAAACCAGGAGACCATCCAGAAGAGTCGCAGGAGTCGTCTGGAGGCTGTGGCTGAAGCCAATGGCGATTTTATTGAATAAATTTACTCTTTAAGTATTTCAAGATATTTTTATGTAATTTTGGTAAATCTTTCTGTTAAAAATGTGATGTCAGTGTTATTTTCATTTTTGAGACGACAGTTTTTTCTCTGCTCCCCTTGATATGCATGTAATATTTACATCTATTTTCTGTTGTGTTTAGGTATCGTACCCAGTACTCGTACACTTGTTCGATCAAGTACAATTACTCCAACAACACCTGGGGATAATCAGTCAAATTCTGATTCATCAATCACTCAAGCATCAACAGGAAATAGCTTAAATCAGACAACCCCTGTTGTTATTCAAAAACCGAAAGAAACTGGCAAAATCACAGGAATTGTTACAACAGTTCTGATTTTAATATTGATTATATTAATTGTGGTAAGTTTTACGTCCCTTTAACAGTTTTTTACCCCTCCTTTCACTCCTTATATTTGTCTCGTTCTACTCATTATGTTTGGGAAATTAACATGATTTATATAATCAACTTAGAAAATGGATTTTTACTGGAGTGACTAAACTGAATGTTTTATTATGTTATTAAATGTCTGAGTTCAGCTAATGTTAATAACACCACCACTGAGACATGGGTGAATCTGGTGTCACTGTTTTGGTTTTTATGTACACAATCAGGAAGGAATAAGACTCCTGATGACAACTAATCAAGCATAAACTAGCAGGAAATATTTAAGTTAAAATATTTAAGTTAAAATGCTATTTTTCAAGATGCAGAGTTTTACATGTTCTATAAAATATTATCAAAATAAAAATGCTTCATTTTGAGGGTTAGCCAAGAAGCCTGTTAGCCTCATTTAAATAATTACAAACAGTAAACCTCAGGAAAACCTGAGGATGTCATCGCTGTAAAGTTGTGTAGAATTGGTTTTTCTCTCTTGATTAAATCCTTTTAAAATGATTTGGTGAGACAAGAAACAATGAAGTTTTACTGCATTTTTGGCTTTGATATAAAATATATCTTTTTACAACTGTTCACTACTTTACAAAAGCTACATCAGCTAAGCAAATGGCCTTCCTTGAACGCATTAGAAGCATTATAACATACTCAGAACACTATTTCAGAAAATTACCCCCATTCTCTTTGAGCATATAAAAGACAAATTTAGCTGGGGCAAAATGAGTAAACTGATATAAGGTAAATTTATGTCTCTTCTGTTCTCCTGAATTACATTTGAAAACAGATTCCTACATGTCAATATCCATTGTTAGACATCAGAAAGTTTAAAATATCCAGGTCAAATGGAAGAGGATCATGGATAAATGGCACATGATATGAAACTTGACTAAATTAAAACTACTCAACATGAAATATTCTCTATAGCTCCTTCAGAATCTGCTGGAGTGGTTCTCTTCCAGATATATTTACATACCATGCAGTTAAAGAGAAGAAATTATTGTAATTAGTCATTACTCATTATCAAAATTTTTAATGCTTTTTTATCAACCAAAATCTTTGTTTTCTATTTGTGTTGCAGATTACTTATGTCTCATACAAAGCCTATCGTAAGAAGCGAACAAAGCATATGAACTTTGACAATCCTGTCTACAGAAAGACAACTGAAGACCGAATTATGTTGGAGAGAAACACATCAAATCAACTTCCAGCGGTACATTTGGCTTTTTTTCTTTTTTTATAATAGTTTTTGGTTGAAGTTATTGTTGGAGTTTGTCATGGCAACAGACAGACAATTTGTTGGCAAAAATCACTGAAAATTCCAATACTTTGTCACTATGAAACACGTGTTGATCATCTTCAATAAGATGTCTGTGGGGAGTGGGGGACTACGTAGTTCCACAGTCTTCCAGAAATAGCGGTTAAATGTCCCTTGCATCATATCTTCCTGTTTTAAAGGGTCAAACTTGTTTGTTTTATCAAAGCTGCTACATAGTGGTCATCATCGTCATTTAATGTCCACTTTCCATGCTAACATGGGTTGGATGGTTTGACTGGGGACTGGCAAGCCAGGAGGCTGCACCAGGCTCTAATCTGATAAGGTTTCTACAGCTGGATGCTCTTCCTAATGCCAACCACTCCGAGAGAGTAGTGGGTGCTTTTTACATGCCACAGAAGCCAATCAAGAGGTACTGGCTTCAACCACGCTTGAATGGTGCTTTTTATGTGCCACCAGCATGTGTGTTAGTCAAGCGGCACTGGCATCAGTCATGCAACACTGGCATTGGTCACGATCTCGCTTGGCTAACCGGGTCTTCTCAAGCACTGAATAAAAATCCATGTCGTGTATGTGTGTGTGTGTTTGTATCTCCTTGCTTTGACTTCATGTCACCAACCCATGCTAGCATGGAAAGCGGACGTTAAATGATGATGATGGTTGTTCTTTTAAGTTAGATTATTACCTGTGATTTGGGGAACTATTATCTCTGCTGGTGGTCATAAAACGATTCTCTCTCTAAATGTGAAGTAGGCAGGTGTTTTAGTGCATAGTTATGTGTTTTATGCATTTGAGTGTATAATATGTTGCATAGAGGGAAAAGATTTCCTATAAATAGAATAAAATGTCCAATTATGTTTTGTGTTTTCAAATCTCTAATCTTGTCTGTTTTTGTTTTCTTTGCAGACTCTACAGCCGCTGACAGCTTAATGAGTGTGCAATGTGTTTTTAGTCTTCCTAGTAATTGCTATGTTTCATATTGGATGTCTTCAACAGGGACATTTCCTATTAACATCTCTAGCATCCCTGTAGAAACCTGCTCAAGTCCAGTGACAACAACAATCTGCTATGCTGAACTATTAATGGATCATTCTCTTACACAATACCTCTCGGTTGGTTCCTCCTCCTCCTTTCTTGCATACCAACAACATTGTTATATTGGCTCCACTGCATTGATACTAAACAACTACTTAATTATAATATACAACTATTTTATAATTAGTTCCTCTACAACTGTGTAGTCTTACTTTATTCAGAATTTTTAAAGAATATTTTAAAATATTTTTAAGCATTTATTGCAGTAACTTAACATATTTTTATTTTATGATTTTATAATTGTGAGTGTGTGTTTGTGTATGTGTCAGCAATTAATACTAATTAATTTTAGCAAAATTTCTTAATTATTTGGTGTTGTGTCAACTCGAATCAATATTTCTGTTATCACTTCTCTCATTTCATTTTCTCTTTCTTTTTTAACCCATCACACACAAATATCTTTTACACAAACAATTTACTTATTTTTTTCTAGAATTCATAAATGGTTTCATTTTTCAAGTTTTGTCTTCTCAATTTTAGCTTATTATCTTCTGTCTTATTAGTGTTTGCTTTATCACTCGGATGTTTTTAGTGTCACTTAATAATAGATATCTCAACAGTTAGTAAGTTTATAACTCATTGAAAATTAGCCATTATAAACACTGTCTCCAGTATCTATGCTTGTTGTTTTTTAATATTTATTTTTGTTACATAAAATATTTATGTAGTTTAAATTCTTTATAAACTCTAGTTTAACAATCAAAAAGATGTGGATAAATTAAGTAAATCAATGAAAGCAATTAAAACTAATTTCTATTTTAAATTCTTTTATTTCGTTGAAGTGTTTTAGTTGTTATTTTTGGTGAGGAACACTAAACCATGTCTCAATACAATTTATTCTACAATATTTCCATTTTATCTTCAAAATCATTGCTTACAAATTCATCAAAGCTTTTCAATCATCTTACAAAATTATCTGTAAAAGACTTTTAAACTGTTGTTGTTGTTGTTGTTGTTGTTATTATTATTTGTTAAACAAGTGTAAGTTGATCCATCAGGTTTTCTGTGTGTGTGTGTGTGCCTGTGTGCACACGAGTAAAATAGAAGCATGTGTCTATGTTGTTGTTTCGGCCTCAGATCTGTCCTGTTTGAGCAGAACTATGAACAAAGGTGTTCCAGCTGTGACCATCACACCTTTACTTGAAGAGTGTATCTAGGAATACATCATCCCTACGTTTCCTTTTCATTTTAAGATGATGGGGTGTGATATGAGGGAGATGTGGCTGATATTTTTAGCAGATTGAATGACTCCTCCCACCACCACCACCACCACCACCTCATTGACTCTTACGTGTATGCATGTTTGTGTGTATACAGTAGATTTTCATGTTAGCCAGGTGATGCATAAATTTTTGTTATTTTTTTCCCATTTCTTTTCCACCTCAAAACACAAACATGTCCACCAACAAGAAATCAATTTCTTAAAACTTCTTTTCTACACAAATGCTGAGGATCTTCTTGCTCAGATTTTTTTTTTTTTTTTAAATTTAGAGTAATTTAACTCTAACTAATCGGTTAATTATAGACTCTTACTGTTGCTGTCACGTTTTGTTGACACATTTTGAAGGGTTCACTTTTCTTGGACACCAAATAGCTTTCCTTTGAGTTTTCTAAGAATCTACTCAGTTTGTATTGACTCAAAATACAGAATCTATTCTGGTGGAGACGTTACTGCATGTCTGTGTGTGTGTGTGTAGGAATCCGATTTTGATTTCAACTGGTTTTGGAAGCTGATGGATTCCTGTTACTGAGAAATTCCATATAAATGGAATGGTAGCAGTTTAACTGTGTCTGATTTCATTCAGTTTTTTTGAGATGCTGCAAACAACTTGGGTTGGGAACCAAAATGTCATTTAGTTTCACTCCAATGTTTCATTTGTATTTTAAGTAATTTAATGGCAGTGCCCCAGCATGGCTGCAACCAATAATAGAATAATTAATGACTCACAAAAGAAAGCAGTATAGCAATGTTGACCATTTTCATTGAATTTTTAATTAATAACTATTAATTTCTCGTAGGAAATTTTGCTGTGACTGAAAAATGGCTGCAAATTGAATTTTTTTTTCATTCTGTTGCTGCTGTAGTTTATCTTGCTGCATTAATGCAAGTTATTTATTAAAAGAACTGAAAACATCTTCAAAAGAAAGAAACATGGTAATACTTTGATAATAGATTTTTCATTTTCTGAATCTCTGTTGCAAAAAAACTTAATGGCAGACTTGGAGTGAAAATCAGTTTTCAGGTTTTAAAAACTTTGGTGAAGTCTCAAGAATTAGTGTGATAAGAATCAAATTGAGTAATGAGTTTGTAGCAAATTCTTGAATATGAGAAGGGGACTGTTTATCTCAATATTGACATTGCATGGTTCAAGAGTAATAGAAACCTTTGGAATGGTTGAAATACATCAATTCAGTCATCCATTGGTGAGAAGTTTTTTATTTTAAAACATGTGAAAGTACCAAGAGCTGAAGCTCTGTGTTTTGATTGTTTTAGAGGAAGATTTCCTCCATTTCTCTTGAAACAGGAAGATTTAAACATTTTTGTTTTAATGTGGCACCTATTTACAGCTTTGTAAACTGGGCTTGCTGAGGTGTTTTTCACACAATACAGCATCATTAACAGACCAATAGTCCAGCCTCTTGTCAATTTCAACTCTTCTAAATAGATGTTGTAACCAGAGACCTTTAGTGGTGGTACCTTTCCTTTAAATTTCAGTCAGATATTATAGCATTTATGTAGCATATTCTGTGAGAAGGACCTTTGACATGAAAATTTTCTCTCTCTCTCTCTCTTATGTGACTACTGACTTCTGTGGAATAATCTACCTCCTAAAACTATTGATGGAATCATTGCTTTCCTTCCAATGTTAGACTTATTCTCTTTGCTCAGGATAACCCACTAAACTCTTCTCGGCTTTCAACAATGGTAAAAATAAAATCAGTTGGAATCAGTGGACATGGCAGGGAAGGCAGTGCTTATCAGAAGAATGAAATGGTTCCGGCCTCTTCTTCTTTATTTTCTCTTCATGGGTGTAGGTCCACAAAATTTACTTGTAAGATAAAACAATTATTTCTACTTCGTCTTCTTTCTCTTTCTTTTGCTTCAGTTTTTTGTTTCTTTTTTTTTCATCTTGCAACCAAATCACATCACTAACCAATAGGGTGTGTTTGTGTACACACCAAGTGTGAATGTGTGCGTGTACACCCTACAGTTGTGATATGTTTTAAATGTAAATAAAGACAATGATTTATGTATAATACTTGGCTTACTACAATGTATCTATATTTCATATCTTCACTAGGATTATATATGTGTGTGTACATGTATATGCGTGTGCATGTACATATATATATAAATTAATTTTAAAAGATACTTTTTTTAATTCTTATTTATGATTTTTTTCTGTCAAATTTAAATCTGAGCTTTGGCTTTTGTAATATAATTCAAACCATTAATAGCACATACAATAGATGTATAAATTCCTGTAATATAAACTTTAAACATATATTTAGTGAAATCTATATATATGTGTATTTTATTTAAACTATTTGTCGATATATGTATATAAAGTATCTCAACAATCAAACTGTTTCTGCCAACAAGCATTTCTAAATGGATTTTACAATTTTACACAGAAAATAGAAAAAAAAAAGGAATCCTATCTTAATTTTGTTTTAGTCTCAGTTCTGCATAATAATTCCATTTGTATTTTTTTTTTAAATCCTTTTGTTGCTATATTTCTGTTGAAATATTCTGCTTTTGTTTCAATTCATTTTGGAAATAATGAAGAATTTAATAAAACAATTGTCATTATTAAGCTGGTATTTGAAACATGAAGTTTTGTATCATAGTACCAGGGGCATTCTTGCACTGGTTTCTTTCAGAAGGGTTCATTCAGCCTTTTTCTCTTTTGCTTTCAAAATACTGGAATTCTAAATATAAAAGTTTTTGTTTCATAATTGTACAGAAGTGAAACAAATTTTCTAGTCTTTTAACCAATTCTAATTTGCATAAAAACTTCAGAATAATTAATTTCAGAACGTTATGGTTTTAATTTATGTTGTAAGGAAACTTATTTTATAATTCTTTTCCTGATGGCTTGATGCTATCAATTTCCTGGTAGTAATGACAGCCAGATTGCATTTCATTTTAAGGAAGAAAGCAAGGGACCAATTTTTTTTTTTTTAAATAAAGTTTTATTTTACTGTTGAAATTTTGAAAGGAATTTGGGAAAAATTTCTATAAAAACAAACAGAAATCAGTTGGATTTCCGTTAGAAATATTTAATGATGGGGAAGTGGCTTTTCTTTTCATATTTTGTAATATGAAACAAATCAGAGTCTGGTTTTCTTCCCCCTCCCTCCCTAATAGTTAAGTTCATTATCTTTTTTTTTTTTAGTTTAAATCTAAAATATTTCTGAATTTTTTCTTTTAAAAGTATCAA
>NC_068993.1:348635-353329 GCF_001194135.2 Octopus bimaculoides
ACCAATCAGCCTGTTGTGAGACACAGACAATTGTTGCCAAGGATAAATGATGTCTATTTCTACAAATTGGTGAGGAGGAAGAACAACTCAATTGTGAAAACAAAAAGGAAATGGCTTGTTTCAATAGGGACACGGAAGAGAAATCACAAGAAAATGAAGCTGTTAATATTGCTAGTGTTAAAACTGATTTATAACATGGGATTGTGTGGAAAATAGATATGGAGATACTGTTTAAACACAAGGCATTCCAACCTTTGTGAAATCTGTTCAAAATATGCTTTCGTAAGAATTCCAAACATTTCAATATCTTCTACAATTTCATTTAAAAAAAAAAAAAAATCTGTTGTGAACAACTTCAGCTGCCATAAGTAGCAGAAAGCAATTTATTTTTTAAAAAAATCTTGCAAAGAAAAGTCAAAAAATATAACTACAGATAAATAAAAGATGTGATGGAAATGAGACACAAAGAAAATGTTTTATTTCAAATACTTGCGATGGTATTGTTTGCTAAGGAAACCTTCTACAGCTGAACTAATTGTTTTTATGGAAGACATCAATTTTGGCTGATTAGTAACTGAAATGTTAGTAATTAAGAATTTGAGAAACTTAAACAGCCAAATGTCTAAAATAAAATTTTATTTTGTAAAATAAAAAAAATGATTTATTCCAATGGACATCAAATAAACAACAATGGCCACACAAAAATGAAAGAAAAATTCATTGGTTTGAAGAATAATTTCCCCCAAACTATTTTAAATGATCCTGTTAAGTTAAAAACCTCTTATTTTCTTGAAATCAGGTTCTAGAACAAAGAAATGCATTGAGTGTACTGGAATTGTCCTCAAATGAAAAATGCTAGAAGTAAAACTCTTGTTAATTCTGAGGAAGAGATCTCACAAGAATCTAGAGATAATTATTATCACAGAGAAACCAGTTTTGTTTTTTAATCTAATTCTAAAACAGAATCCTAATTATTGGTCAAGTCTTTCCTCCTACAAAGATAAAATCTACAATGTTGTAAATAAGCTAGCTTTAATACTAAGAAGACAAGTTAGATGGAGCTGTTTAATTAGTCACTAAAATCATATCAAAAATAACTGCATCACACTGGTTTTTTTTTTCTTTTTTTTAAAGAGTAATTTTTCACAATGACAATAATTAATGGACAAAATTTAAATAGAAAGTTGTATTCAAATCAATAAATGTCATAGAGGTCATTTGCGAGTGAGACTATAATGGATGTTGTATTGATGTTTTAGCATCTAAGTAACCTATTGCTTAAAGAGCCACAGGAATACATAATTGGTTTTGTTTCTGTGCAAAATATTATATTTGAAAAATAGCTTTCAAGAAGTAATCAAAGTAGGAACAAGAACAATATCTTGAAATTACAAAAAATATTTGAAGAAATATTATTTTTCACAAGATTCTAAATATTTCTCATAATAATTCATCATTTCTTCATCCATTGAATTTTCTGTTTCATATTGAAGACTGAAAACAAAAGGGGGAAAAAAAATGTTAAAATGAATTTTGAAAGTGAATAATAAAAGATTAAAAATCATAAAAGAAAAAAAACTAAAGAATCCATTGAACTGCAGCTGCAGAGGTTTTAACATTGAAAGTTCAATTAATAAATGGTAACAAGGGAGCCATGTACATGGTTACTTGACCAGCTAGAAATAGCAGCAAACTGGCCCCTCCAATCATTTAAAAACACATTGGATAATGTAGTCCAAGATACACAATTCCTGGAAAAAAAGGGGTGGGGGTGGTCACTGAGCAGAATGTCTTAAGAATTGGTGAACAACAACAAACAGTTACAGAAAAATAAAAACAAATCAAAAAGGAAGCTCAGGGACCCTTTAACCTGCAGGAAAAATTTCACCCCCATTCAAATTTGAAAAAAATCTGCCTTAAAACCCCATTTGTGACAGAAAAATCTAACGTTTGATACCAAAACACTAGTTTTGTATGAAGTTACAAGAATTTAGAGAATTAAAGGTTTCTTATATTTCAGAACGGACACGAAACAGCACAGGTTCTTATGCGACCCCTAGAGTTTTGTGTAACCCAAAGATTCTGATGCAGCTTCGTATCAGGCATTCAACCACATTGTATAGGGGTCTCTCTCTCTCTCGATGATACATTCAGAAATAAGTTAGCAATATCATCATAATCTCAAAACCCCAAATAAAATGCATCATCAGAAAGAGACAAACAAAAAGGTGTTGGATTCAAGTGCTGAGGAATGAGGTTTGCAAGATTATTTGTTGGAGCTGAACTGGCAAATATCAGAAATTAGATGTCAATATGATGTGCAGCCTTACTTGATATAAGAGGTTGAGCAGAATCTCTGCAGAAAAGCCAAGACACCAAATGCAACAAGAATTGTTGCTGCAATGTCTAATTAAAAGAATTGGGAGTAATGAGGAAGGAAGATATGATTTCTGTTGATAACAGATGTGCTCCAGCATGGTAATAAGGGGAGTCCAGGAGATTCTTGAGGATTTAGAGTGAATTGTTGATGCTGCTCTGAAGGCTGTAAAATCTTAGTTGAAATGAAGTTGAGAGAGTGTTTTGGTATCAGCTGCTGGATGTAGGAAGGAGAGGTAATTGCAGTGACCTGAACATGGAACGGTTGGGAGGCAGGTGAGAGGAATTGCAAAGGAGAAGATATCAGCATGTTCCGTTTCACAGATGAGAAAAGATCACAGCAGGAGATGCTGGCCAACAGACCTCTCCAAATAAAGTCAACATTAAAAAAAAAAAAGAGACAATCAATAGATATTGTGTTATTTTGGGATGGTAAATTCTTTTCTTGCCAAACCAGACATCATCATCATTTAACATTTGCTTTAAGGGAACATAATTGAACGAAGGGGTTTAACATTGCCACTGTCAACATGAAAGAGTAATGATGAGATAGAACAGCAAACACACAGGCTTTATAGATCCCTTCCTCACTTGTTTATTATTGTTGTTCTTATTTTATGTCTGGAAATCTTTCATCACACATCTGTGACCTTCAATAACCCTCCATCCTACATGTCTCCTCAAGTGCTGAATGAATACATATATATATATATATATATATATATATATATATATATGGTGCTTATATTTATTTGGCAAGATAAAAACAAAAAGACCATCCTGGAATAGAACAACATCTATTTCAACAGAATCTCACATCAAAAATCTTGCAAAACAAATACATAAAAGTAACAATAGAATATTAGAAAACAAAAACCAAACAAACTTACATTTGTAAGTCTTGCATGTCCTCTAAATCAACTTCAGCTAAAAGTTGGCTCATATCAGCTTCAGCATCAACACCTGCTTCTTGTCGGCTGATCTGCTGACCTTTTTTGTTGAAAAAAATTGGTTCATTCTGTAAAAGAAAAGAATTAAAATCTAGTAAATGAATTCCTCTCCATTGCCCCCACCACCACCACCAGCCATTAACACATTAACACATTCTGTGCCTCTCTTTTCTAAGCTGCATAAACACAACAATTCCGGTCAGGCTTGCACGCCTCTCTTACCTATTCCAATAAATGCAAATTGCTCTTTCTTGCTACCTTGCCCTTAACTCTCTTAATACGTTGTTTCCTTACGTTTTGGATGCTCTGAGTGACCCTATTTGTCAGTGATGTTCACTGTCACCATCCCCTTCAAACAAGTCTTTCACCTTCACTCTGCCATTTAATAGAACTCAACTGTTTCTCCAGTAAAACAACAAACTACTTGGCTCAGCGCTGCTTTGGCCAAACTCTCTGCTATCCACAGAGATGCAGACCCTTGTCACCTCACCAATCCTATCATTTATGTTAAGTATTCATGGACAACTATAGTTAACGCCACTTGTTGGTAACACTCTGTCAGAGAGTACCAGTGTACAACTAGCCGGAACAACACGCCAAGGAGGTCTCAGTATACTTTTTGGGGGGCATAGCTTGTCCTACACCGAGCACTTGAAATGACACAGCCTGCACTGATTGATGTAACACAACCAAATGCACAATACCCTATGGGACAGATGCACCATGTGTCAAAATGATCATCGTGCTGAATAAAGATTCATACTAAATCCATCTTCCGTTTCGTTTATCAAATATTAATACAAACTCCCCTCTTGCCGATTTTCCAACATACCTAATCAAGGGACATAATTCCTAGCCAAATCGCCCGGACCATTTTACATTTCACCACCTTTTTACAGCCGACGCCGACCGCTTGTTCTAATCCACCTCCGGCAGTGGAGAGCAGTCACCACCTTCCCTTCCATGTTGGCGACTTCTGATGAGAATATTAATAGAATCGGGTTGTTACTTAACACGCTTTTGTATTTTGAAACCGATTGGCCACACCCTAACAGTTGAGGGAACCCGTGGAAGAGGTAGGCCCAGGAAGACCTGGGCTGAGGTGGTGAGGCAAGACCTTCGTACATTGGGCCTCACCGAGGCGATGACTACGGACCGAGACCTTTGGAAATGGGCTGTGCGTGAGAAGACCCGGCAAGCCAAGTAAGATCGTTGCCAGTGCCCCTGGACTGGTTCTTGTGCGGGTGGCACATGAGATGCACCATTTTGAGCGTGGCCGTTGCCAGTACCGCCTGACTGGCTCCTGTAGGATTTTCGAGCGAGATCGTTGCCAGTGCCCCTGGACTGGCTTGTGCGGGTGGCACATAA
>NC_068993.1:353694-354945 GCF_001194135.2 Octopus bimaculoides
GGGGGGGGGGGAAGACGGGCACACACACACACACACACACATATATAAACGCTACACTCATTATTATACTAGAAGATAAGTTTTAAAGATTTCAGAAATATTTCGAATTAGTTTAATAACAAAATTTCAAACCTAATTTTTAAAAAAAACTTTCTCAACATTCATCATTTTCTCCATTTTGTGTTTGAAAGAAAATTAACTTAGAAGAGTGAGAGTTAAGTATTGTATCGGGACTGGAACCATCGACAGCCTCTTCTTAGTGAAGCAACTCTAGAATGTGTTTGTTTTTTTTTCAGCCCTGAGCAATCCTGGCAGTCACTGACTTGGTGAATTTGAGTCTCCGTTGTGAAATGTCAGGAAACACATAAAAGGAACAACAGTAAGGAACTCCTGAGCTGAAGGGCAACACATTTGAGCGGAATGCAGGAGTATTTATTCCAGGAACTCTCTTGCTCTTCAGAACTCTAGGATGTAAGAAGCAAATTCTGCCACAGAAAGATGTCAGCTCGACATAACAAGGAACGTAACTGATAACTGCAAGCCACTATCAGCTGCATGAGTGGGGTCAGTTAGAATTGAATAAAGTAATTTAGAATTGAATAGAGTAATTCATTGAGAAGAAATGGTTAAACAGTGGGAATAGATAGAAACAGGTCTCAACCAGTTAATACATTACCGTAATAAAGACTGCATTAGAAGCAGCTTCAGAATTCGGATTCACAGGAGGTACTGTATTATCAGCATCTGTTGGTGAGGAGCTGGAAACCTTACTTTGAGCACTTTCATTACGACCAAAATGTACTTCTTTTAATTTCAACACGGAATCAATAAGTATTTCAGACGTCCTTTAAAGATAAAACGAAAAGATTAGTTACAATTTGTCATGATATTGTCGTCTCCCTCTAATATATATATATATATATATATATATGTGTGTGTGTGTGTTTGTATATACAGGCGTTTATGTATTTGTGTTGCAAGATTCCTGATGTGAAAACTTGTGTTGAAATAGATATTGTTATATTTGGGGAAGTCATTTTGTTTTTGCCAATTAAAGACATGCACTATTTATTTGATTTTCACTTTGGCTTTCATTCACAAAATATACTGTAGTGCACCTCAGAGCTGTATACAATATTATTATCATAATTATTGTTTTATCAAAAAATGAGAGAACATTAATTGTCCTAAAAATGGCAGAGTGTAGCTGGAATCCTGTTCAAGTGTCCAGGTATACAAAGTTTCATGCTT
>NC_068993.1:354956-365706 GCF_001194135.2 Octopus bimaculoides
GGGGGTCTGGGCAACTTGCCAGGAGAGCAGCTAACCTGGAATCCCTGAGTATGGTGGGGTGGAGGTGCAGTAAGAACAGGAACAAAGGCAGAGTGTGTGGAGAAGAAATGGTGAAAGAGATATAAAGAATCTCAAATGACCGCTGGTTAACAGATTTATGCCGAAGAGACATTTGAACTATCCTGTGACACAAGTTATCTTACTACTTATGTGATAATTTCATGATATCTGAAGAAATATCAACAAACTAACTGTTATTATTGTTATTGGTCACCAAATAACACTTTTATATGAGTAATACATTCAACAGGTAAAAACCTCACATATGTGATATGATTTCCTCACAACAGTTCATTCATATTGCTCAGAAACATGATTTATAAACCATGAAGCAACAGGAATCCTTTTCCTCCAATTCACCTTTTGGTTTCTTTAAGTTAAAAGAATTAGGAATAACAAGAGCCAGATGAACCCAATAGAAAGGGGCTTTTTCTTTTGTATTCCTTCAACCATCTGAAATATAATTAAACACTAACTGTATAAAGTACACACACCAATAGGGATGGGACAAAAATACTTACTTATTTAATTTTGGTGAACCTTTAAGCTCTTCAAAACTAAGATATATTTTATCGAGGGATTGGTTATTTGGATGTTCTGAGTCCTCCAAAGCTGCACCTGCCAACTGCAATAATTCAATTTCATCACATTGGAAATCAATAAACAATCAATCAGTAAGTAATGTTGTCAGATCAATATTACAATAGATTTGTGTGTGTGAATATATAAACACATGATGATGATGATTCCTGATGTTATTTTCAACACTATACAAAACAGATTCTGAAAACTGATAAAGACAAATATGTTTGAATAAAATGTTTGGAAGTTCAATATATTTTGATTTTTAAAAATTTTAGATGACATTTGATGAACAATGGAGCTATGGGTGTCAGCTACTGAAAGATTAATCACAAGTTTATCTATTTATCATACAGCCTTATTTAATATTTCTGATAGCAAAATGAGCAATGGATTGTCTCTAAAACTCAAATTAGTCTTAGTTTTTTTTCATATATTATCATCATCATCATTTAACATTCCTTTTTCCCTGTGACAAGAGCTGAAAGACTGGTAGAGTGAACGTAAATAAACCAGCAGAGGGCAACGGGAAACAACTGCTGTGGCCAAGAAAAACCATAAATCTTAAGACTTTGGCATAACAGTCCATGTTAAAGCAGAGAGAGAGAGTGGAGGAGAATCTAAAGAAGTTAAAACAGTGAATTAAGTTTGTTTACCTTCATCAAGTGTGCCGCACATTTCACTGTTTCATCACCGCTATGTTTCAGAAGAAGTTCCAGTAAAGAATAGATGGCATTTCTCAATACGTTTAGTTTTTCCTTCACACCATCAGTCTCAAGCTAAAAGTTAGTAGAAAACATCAATTACATAATTATATTCAAACATAACTAGAAAACAGTTCCTATTTCTATTTTATATATACAGTGCAGGACAGCCATGTATCTCCCCTTTTCACCAACAAACCTGTTCTTCTCCTAAAAATGGCTCCCTCTTTACAATACTTGCACTAAGTCAAGGGAACCGTTTTAAAGTACTGCAAGTTACATAGGGACCTCACTTGTTTTGGTGCCACACAAAAAGTACCCCAGGAACACATTGTAAAGTGGTCGGTATTAGGGTTAGGGTATCCAGCTGTAGAAACCATACCAAAGTAGGTACTGAAGTTCAACACAGCCCCTCCAACTGTCCAAACCATACCAGTATCATCATCCTCATTTAATGTCTATGTTTAATACTGACCAAGGTTGGATAGTTTGACAAGGATCCAGTCTGTCCGAGGACTGCATTGTGCTGCAACGTCTGCTTTGGCATCGTTTCTACAGTCAGACATTCTTAACACCAACTACTTGACAGTGTGTACTGGGTTTGTCTGTTATATTGCAACAAAGATATAATTTGGGCAAAATCAAACACCAAAATTGTAAAGGCTAATATTTTCACAATGTTTTCTATAACTAAATCAGATTATTTCCACAGATACTATCTCAAATATTATATTCTTCTAAATTTATATATACAATTATATTCTTCTAAATTTAATATCTAAAATGTTATTTATCAACATTTAATGCAATTTTAAAATGTTTTAAGTCATACCTCCAGTAACAAGAAAAGTTCTGCAATAAATAAGGACATTCTACAAAACCTTGGGATTGTTGCTGCCGATGATATTAATTCTGTTCTTAGGTTATATGCTTTCTCACAACTGAAAGAATAAAAAAACATTGAAGGATTAAATATCAAATAAACTGTTGCTTAGTCGCTCGATGATCAGCCACGACAATTTCATTAGAAATATCATCAATTATGCAAATATGATGCCACTTAATGGTGTGCAACTAATTAATTGCTCATCAATGTGATAATGATCATATACTTAGTCAATCTACTAGGAATCCAAGAGACCTTTCAGTGACAGATAAATAAAAACTTTGGAGCCAGAATGTTAAAGAAGCTAATGAGACAAAATGTGACAATGACATCAACAACAAAAATAACACGAGATGGGGAAACGAGAGAATTTAAGGAGTGAACAGCAATCTGTGCAAATGTTATGGAATAACGAGATTGAGATTAGTTGTGGATATAAATGATATAACATGATTAGTTAGAGATATAAAGACTAAAGAAGAAAAGATATCACTCAAAGAAGAATCATTCTGAACGAAACATTTTCATTCCATATGAATAGAGTCAACAAGTAACCTTTGTTCAGCATAAGCTTATGGTGGTGGGGAATAATTATTAAAAAGAGGTTTATTGTAAAGTATGAATGCAATAAAACATATATAGCAACTTGAATGGCGAGGATGAACGACCTGTGATATTACGACAGACCACTAGTTGTCTTTGGTCTCGGATAAGTCCCAGGAGAAGCGACCATTTGTGCTGATGTCTGATGCAAGTGACATCTAAGCAGCTGAAAAGTTGCTGGGAAATGAAATTTTGTTCCCAAACTGAGACTAGAAGCCAGATAGAGTGTCTCTAGCTGTAATTGTCAAAGCTGGAGATAATATTGACTGGAGTCAGGGAGAAAATATTTAGAAAATAACAAACCAACAAACTGCCAAGTAGAATCTTGTTTATATTGTCATGTTAGATCAACAAGGATTATCTTAAGCCATGCTAAAGTAAAAGACCTATCAAGCCAGGTGAAATTGTAGTCGTGACAGATACTGGTGTCACGCAACTGGCAATCAAACTGGTGGCACATAAAAGCACCCATTATACTCTTGGAATGGATGGCATGTTAGAAAGGGCATCCAGCCATAGAGATTGGAGTCTAGTGCAGCCCCTCAGTTTACCAGTACTGGTCAAACTGTCCAACCCATACCAGCATAGACAATGGACGTTAAATGATGAGGATTCAGGAAATAAACAGGCATCAACCTATTAAAACCAACGACATATCATCAATCATTAAGTCTTTCAAAACATTCAAAACATGACGAAACTTATTGCTAAGTTTAAGTAAAAATAAGAAGAAAAGGTCTTTGAAAGTAATAAAACCAGTTGTGATATTCTGATGGGTTTTATGCAGTTTCTTTGTCATTAATCACAACAAATACCCTTCAAAATGATCAAACCTGCTGGGTTCGCAACTCACTCTACTCTCTCTCTTCTTTCTACTCATCTCTTGCTATCAATGTCATTCCCAAGTCTAAAACCAACATACAAGGTGCATTCCAGAAGCCTTGAGACTTTTGTTTTTTTAGGAGAGGCAACTACATCTGTCTTAGATTATTGGAATTTCAGTATATATTGATTACGACATCTAATAAGCTGACTTGCCACTTTTTTTTTTTAAATTCCAGATTGAAGGAGACAACTGTAACAACACTTTGAACATGCACTACTAAACATTGCAGTTGATTAGTTTGTAGAATGCAATTGGGACATGAAGACAGTTTGGAAGTTCAGCAATGCAATGAAGTTTTGGGTTTAACTGGGCAGAAATGGCAAAGAAACTTATGAAATGCTCCAAACTGGTCATGGATTAACTTGCATGATACCAGCATGTGTTTTTTTTGCTAGCACAAGAGATTCAAGGACAATAAAAAGGAGGTGAAAATGATGAGGTGTGTGTGGGGAGAGAGAGATAGATACTACAAGAATCTTACAAATTCTTGCCATACAAAATTATTCATACTTATTTCTATAATTTTTATCAATCCACCAAAACATAATTTTGCAAAATCTCACCATCAACACACTCTTCATTTGGAAAATAGTTAGTTTTGTTTGTTTTTTTTTTGTTTTTTTTTTGTGGAAATCCATTTTGTGAGTTTGTAACGTTTTTACGAATTTAATCCAGAGGCAGGGGCTATACTTATGGCCTTTGTAGGTCCTCCAAAACCAATGAGATCAATGTAGTTAATGGCTTTCTTCAACAACTCCAGGAAAAAATATGTGCCAAGAGGAAATCCAAGGAAAACATTTTGAGTCAGAATTGTGGAACTAAGCGGGCAAGTACTTAAACTGCATGCTACAGTTGAATTATTTCACTGTTCAGTGAAAATAGCTTATTACACTACAAAGTCAAACTCACTGTACATTGCTGTGCAAATATAAATTGCAACCAAATTTATGCAACTTGTATTTATTTAAAAATATATAATAAAATTATATTTTACTTTTTTTTTTCTGAAACATTTTATCTCTCTTACTCACTCTATATAATGCAAATAGAAAAGATCCAGTAGGTTTTCTGAGCCAGGACTGTGATAGATAATATGAGAATGGTTAAGTGTAGGAACAGCCATGCAATACTCTGACATTTCACTAGATCTACCTGTAGTTTGTTATTTAGATGATGTGATGAATGTAGTGAAAGCAGAGTTGCTAAAGTAAGGAAGGGATTGACTAGTTCTTGCTTATGCTGGCAGAGTGTGTGAAGTGAAAATAGAAAGTATGATAGTCCATGGTAATGAGAGCTACTGCATGTAAAAGGTTTGAAGATGAAGAGAAATGAAATGTGAAGCATGATGTGATGGATGTGGAAGTGAAGCTACATGAAAGACTTGGCACTGTGAACGAGTGTAAAGGTGAATATTAAACACATCAGTTGAAGTTGTACACTGAGGAGACAAGCCTGCTAGTATGGACATGAAATGTAAGTTGTTGAAAGAGTATTGGATAAAGAAGTGCTATGTGATGTTGGTGGAGCTTATCTAAGGATTTAGTTAGAAGAAAAAGCAGTCGAGTTAACTTATTAAGACGTTAGGCCTCACAGAAGCGAAAACTGAAGTCAAAGATACCATATGTGTCTATACACACACACAATCATATAAAAAAAAAAAAATGGCACTGCTGGTTACAAGAACAAGGGTGTTCTAGTTGATCCGATCAATGGATCAGCCTCCTCGTGAAATTAATGTGCAAGTTGCTGAACCCTCCCCAAACATGTGTACTCTTAAGAGTACACATATTTGCAGAGCGTTCAGGGAGATTCAGTGTGACACAGAATGTGATAAGGCTGACCCGTTGAATTACAGGTACACCTCATTTTTGCCAGCAAAGTGGGCTGGATCAATGTGAAATGAAGTGTCTTGCTCAAGGACACAATGTGCCACCAGGAATTAAACTCACAACCTTACGATCAGGAGCCAAACTCCCTAAACACTAAGCCATGCACCTTCACACACAATCATCTATGCCTCAGATGATTGTTATGTCTGGGATAGTAAAATTTTACAAGATCTTCACAAAATATAAAAAGTTAATTT
This sequence comes from Octopus bimaculoides, assembly GCF_001194135.2. Lineage (NCBI taxonomy): Eukaryota > Metazoa > Mollusca > Cephalopoda > Octopoda > Octopodidae > Octopus > Octopus bimaculoides. The sequence continues at coordinate 360,764 of NC_068993.1, forward strand.
GTGTGTGGAGAAAGTAGGACAGGGGTTAATTATCTAAATTCTTGCTAACATCTTCAACATCAGGCAGTTGGCTGCTCAACTACAGATTCTAGAAGACAGTTGTACATGATTACATGTTAGGGAGACATGGGTCAGTGAATGTAAAAAACACCGAAGAGAAAGGAGTTGGCAATTATCTATTGAAATGCTAATTTGTATGGAAATTAAAACTAATAAAGGTTGTTAAAGGTATTGATGTTTATAGCAGAGAGATGAGCGTAGTTGTGTGGAGATGTGAAGAATTAGAAGAGAGTTGATGGTCCAGAAAATTAAGAGCAAAAGAAGAAAACTAAAGTAGAAAGAAATGGTGAGAACAGATGTCAGGTTGATGAGTTCCAACAGAAGAGGATTTAAAAGGAGTGAAGACCTGACAATGCCAGCATGATGATATAACAGCTATTGAAATTATGATGATGATGATAGTGGTGATGACAATGACCATGATGATAGTGATGATATTGACCAGAAAATAAGAATGTGGGCTCAGGCTTCCCAGTTAGCTGTTTGCTTGAGGTGAATATCGTTTGTGAAACAATGCAAGAAGAGAAGGAGAACATCTACATTGCAACTCCAGAACCCAAAATACACAATTAGCTGAATCATCCAAAGAATTATTGGAGCAACAAGCTATGTACCGACCCACCTGCAACAAAACATGGTTGAACTTTGGTTCTTGGAAAGAGAGCACAACTTCATAATTCACAAACTTCAAACAAGTACCATGGCTGGAATGATAAAGATCCGCAAAACCTTTGTGAGATTTAATGGGTGAACGGTTATGGAGAGTGAAGAGCAAAAGACACTCCTACCCTGTACAGGTATTGTTTTCTTCTCATAAATCCCTATCAGACACTCAGCAAGGAAACACAAGTCCAGCATACAAAACTATGCAAAGCTTCTTCTTCTTGTTGCTGTTGTCTGTGCCGTTGTTGCACAATGGTTGGTACACGTTTCCTCCAATTGCAGTCCAACATATTTTAGTATATCTGGAGATTCGTGTGGTGGCTGCAGTGGAGATCAGTAGAGTGGAGTTGGCTGAAGAATGGTAGATTCCTACACGAGATACCCACCCCAAAGCTAAAGAAATGTAGATATCAAAACTCACCGCACAGTCATGCAACAACAAACAAATATCCACAAGATGCAACTTAAATGACAGCAATCGTTTCATTTTTACCAAATGAGGAGGTAAGGGACCTCATGGCAGTTGATAATTGAGCAGGAGCTAGACCTTGGACAGCATCTGACACTAGAAAGAAGCTAGATGCTATACTGCAATCTCAAGGATTAAATAATGTATATATATATATATATATATATGTTGTGTGTGTGTGTGCACTTCATATAATAGTAAATGCTTTTAAAATACTTACCGCTTAATTAAACAATCTTGAAAACTCTTGGCAAGTGACTTATCTGATATCGATGAAATGTATTTACATATTCTTGCTCCAGTGTAAGCAAAATTTTCCATTTTTACAGACTACATAAATAAGAAAGAAAGAAAAGAGAAAAATAGACTGACAATCAAACTGAACAGAATGATTTTTGTCACAAGTGAAAAAAAAAAAAGTACTTCTGTTACTCCTTTTGTTGCACATTACATATTTTCTTTAAAAAAAAAAAAAAATTAAATTCATATCAGAAGAGTCGCACTTGTCAGAGTTCCATTTATGGGTCCAATAGAGTTTTGTAAGGGGTGATTGTGCTCCTTAGCTGCAGCAAAAGCAATCAGTCTAGGAGAAAGAAAACTCCAAAGTCAATTCCCTCTTCCAACATGTTCTGAGTACGACCCATAAAACTGACATGAGGTATCCCATGCTGGTGTGCATTCTGTCAAAGGAAGAGATAGCAGGAAATGGTGCACACACACACACACAAAGTTCATTGTTGTGTGTGTGTGTGTGTGTGTGTGCCACCTTCAAAGTACCAAGTATACTCTGTGGAGTGGTTGGCATTAGGAAAAGCATCCAAATGCAGAAATCAAGCTGAAACAGACAATAAGCTTATATGGATTGTTGAGTGTGCTCAGCTTGTCATAGACTTTCCAAGATCTCACAGACCTGCTGTCTTTTGCACAATATTCTTGCTTACAATGTGGCCAGCTCCCATTAAACAAAGCAACACTTACCTTCTCAAAAATTGTTTCTGCCATTTCAGCCAAGCTGTTTTCTGTGATGTGTGTTGTGTATAAGGCCTCAGTTACTGGCCTCATATAGTCATCAATGTTTCCTGGATGTGTTGTTAGATAATAGAGAGCTACTTCAAGTAAACAATGTGGACAATTTTTTTCTCTTTCCGATAGACTGAAATGAGCAGTACATGCTGGCAAACGATCGAATATACTGTAGTGAAATATTGCCTGTTGAAATGGATATTGAAATGTGTTAATTAGTCATGAAATGTGATAGATTATAGAAATTTAAAATATATATTCAGAAAATGTGATCACAATTTCTGAGAAAGATAAACCATACATATACATACAGGTGTGTGTGTGTGTCCAGTCATTTATGAACAGTATACAACATGAAAAGAATTCAAAATGATTTTCTATTTCCACTGACAGTTGTGTTATTCTGAATGTTTATTTCATTTTATAGAGACAGCGATAGCAAACAATTATACACACATAAGTATATTGAGTTCAAACACCAGATTATTAGTATTGCTATGCCTAAGCAAAACAATACATTGATTGATTTGATTGATTGACAATGTGTCTAGAGAGAGTAAATTTTAAGATGTTCAATGTTTCAAAACTTTTAGAGAAGGAAGTAAACATTTTTAGAAGGCTGAGTAACTGTTGAAAATTACTTTATGTTCTGCTTCATTAAAATTACTTCATTCTCTGATATACTCAAATTATAATTCCCCAAGATTAATCTGGAATGAACTTTTATTTGCTTCATAAAATAGTGTTCAACCATAAAGTTATACTTTAGTGAGACTAGATGCCACTTGGCAGAAAAATTAAACTGTGATTTCTTCTGCTTAGATAAGACTAAGACAAATTAAACAATTGGCAAAGGAAGTAGAAGGAAATTAGGTTTCAGCAGAGAGGAGCAAAGCAATGTCCTTATAAAAACATGGCATAAAAATATTCTGAATATAAAGACACATTCAGATGTAAAAATATCCAAAAGACAAATTTGTCTTATATAAATTTAATAATGGTAATTCTTCTGGTCAGAATCACAACTACTCACATCATATGTTAATGTTTTTCTTGGATAAAACTCTGAGGCGTTTGGAGAGAGAACACTGTTACAATTCAATATATTGTTTACAGTTTCCTGAAATGATGAAAATTTTTTTTATTTAGAAATACATTTAAACTTTTAACAAGAATTTATATTTCATTCCATACGTGATAATTATACTTCTATATGACAAAAAAGTGTCAACATACATAACAATAAGGGTTTTCAGAGAAATTCAGAGTAAAGTAAGGGTTAGCCTCACACTCCCACTCTCTTGCCCTCTCCCATCACTAGGCGGTATGCTGTGCTTGTGAAGACCTGCCGAACTGAGTGAAATCGTAGTTGTGGCCGATGCCAGTGTTGTCTGACTGGCACACCAAAAGCACCGTTTGTGCATTGGACGTCACGGTGGCAGTGACATCAAGCTGAACGAGATCAGTCATGGCCGATGCCAGTGTTGTGCAACTGGCTCGTTAAAAGCACTCTTCAATCGTTGATCAATATGCTGCACTTGTGAAAACCTGTTGAACCAAGTGAAATCGTAGTTGTGGCTGATACCAGTGCCAGCTGACTGGCACCTGTGCTGATGGCACCATTCGAGTGTTGGGCCTCATGGAGGCAGTGACAGGTGACCAAGACCCTTGGCAATATACTGTGGGTATGTAACAAGAGGGTATGTACCAGATCAAGTAGTCCTAGATTTGTCTGAGGGAATAAAGGGGATAGTCATGACTGGAATGTCTTTGAGCTGACCTGGGGCTAGATAAAATCTCTTCAAAAGAGTACCAACGTATAATATTTAACTCTTTAAAAAATCATGAAGATAAATAGGTTTGAAAAATATAAAATAATAGTTTAATATGATAATTAAAACAAAAAACAAAATGCTTGTAAAAACTTACATCGACTGCACATTCAGGGACAAATTCTGTTGCATTACAATCTAAACTGCTATTATTGCCAGTTGAGTCTATGTTTGATTCTAAGAAAGAAAAAAAAACAGAGAGAAAGACAGTATGAGATACATAGAATACCAGAAAGGGTTAATGAAAATAGTGAGAAAGACACTTAATAACTGGGGATTCATGGTAGCAATGTAGAGAAACGGGGACCAATTCTATGTGGCAAAAAGAAAGTTGTAGATGCTAAATGAGCTTTTTTTAGAAGGTTATAAAATATTTGTTTCGATTAAGCGGATTCGATAATCTGAGAATATTCAAGAAAATAAAGATAAAAAAAACAACTCACAGCAAATAATCCTATCGTTTGTTTGTTCCTTTAACATCCGAATTTCCTTTCTTGCCTGGCTAAGAAGGGAGATAACTAAGATAGGAACCACCACCTTGTCAATCAAGTAAATGGGTTTTTTTGTTTTGTTTTTTTTCCTCAGAAAATTGAGTGGATAAACACAGCAAAGGATTTCTTGACAGAAAAAAAAAAAAATCACAAACACCACTGATTGCAGCCACAAACAGTGATGTCACTATCTGAAAACAATGCTCAGTGTGTAAACATTCGTAGTCACAAATACATACATACACACATTTTCTGTAAACCAAATTCCCTCACAAGGCATTGGTCAGCCTAGGACTAAGATGCTGGACAGTGAGGGAGATCCCAAAGATAAGCATTCCAGAAGCAAACTGAAACACACAACCATGCCAGCACCTATATCTATATACACACATACAACATATATAT
>NC_068993.1:365869-366382 GCF_001194135.2 Octopus bimaculoides
TATATATATATATATATATTATCTATCTTTCTCTCTATCTGTTTGTACATTGACTGCTGAGAACACTAAATAAAACTGATAATATTTCAGGTTTATCATGTCATTTAAATTAATTTGATCATTCTGCAGATAACTGTGCACTTATTTTCCGAAAACAGATTTGAAGGGAGGGCTAAGTTGGTTGTGTATTGGTGGCTTTTTTTTAGCAATCCACGTAACATCTATTTCACTGTAATGCTTTTTACAGGATGAAAAAATACGTGAGGCAGATACAAAAAGAGTGAGGGAGAAAAAAGTGAGACAAGGGGTGGGGGGAGAACTCAGAAGAAAGACATCATTATCATCATGAATATCATCATTATATATCATCATGTATATCATCATATATATCATCATGTATATAAGAGAGTATTGTAGTTTGCTTGAAACATTGTGGATTGTTTGTAAAGAATAAAAAACTTCTTATTCTTTACATAATGTGTGTGTATATACATACATATATATATAATGTAT
>NC_068993.1:366482-372041 GCF_001194135.2 Octopus bimaculoides
CCCAATCCTGTCCTCTTGGCCCTGTCCCACTGTATCATTGCTCTCCGCTAGCCCCCTGACCTGAGTGTTCTACCCACACACCCCGCCTCACTGTATCATTGCTATCGTCTAGCCCCCCGACCTGTGCGCTCCGCCCATACGTAACAAGAAAACTTTTCACACACCCTAACCCCAACAAACCAATCTAAATCTCTTTTTTTCTCCACATTTCCTCCTTCGTCCGTTATGCCTACCTCTCACTTCCCAATCCTGTCCTCATGGCCCTGTTCCTCTCTATCATTGCTACAGGTAACCATGTACTTCCTTTACAACAACACACCTGTCTCTGCCTCTCTGTCTCACTATATAACATTTCATCATCTGACACAAGACCACCTCCTCCAATGTCCCTTCTCCTCTCAAAAGATTTTTATCTTGCAGGTTACTTGATAACCCTGTCAGTGCATCTGGTCCACTCTGCAAAGTGGTTGCCATTTGGAAGGGTTCCCAGCTGTAATAAGCTTGCCAAAACTGACCTCACTTGCGCTTGTGCCGCATAAAAAGCACTCAGTCCACTCTGCTGAATGGTTGGTGTTAGGAAGGGCATCCAGCTGTAAAAATCCTGCCAAAACAATTGCAGAAGTCTGGTGCAGGCTCCTGCCCAACTGACCCACTCATGCCAGCATGGAAGCTGGACGTCAAACAATGATGATGATGATATCATCATCTTCATCATCATTCTTTAACATCGGTTTTCCTTACAAGCTGGCATGGGTTGGACAGTTTGCCAACCCATGCTGGCAAGCCAGAGAGCTGCATCAGGTTTCAGTGGCTGGAAGCCTTTCCTAATGCCAACCACTTTACATATATAATGTGTGAATATATATATTGTGTTTGTCTCCCCAACCCCCATCCACTTAACAACCAGTGTTGATTTGTTTGCCATAACTTTAGCAGTTTGATAGATTAAGTACCAAACTGAAAATGAAATAAAAATAGGTACTGGGGTTCATTCGTTTGGCCACACTTTTCAAGGTGGTACCCCAGGATGGCTGCAGTCGAATGATTGAAACAAATGAACTCATCATCAGCATTTAACATCCGTCTTCCATGCATGAATGGGTAGGACTGTTGAAAGAAGCTGGCCAGGTAGAAGACTACCTCAGGGGCTACTGGGTCTGTTTTACATATATATCAACCTAGTGATGCAGTGAGTGTAAATAAAAAACAATACAGAGTGGAGGAGTGTCTTTATTGATGATGCTAACAATCAATACCAATCGACCAGTTGACCCTGTAAAGTGATTAATGAATGACAAAACAAAAAGGACTGTGAGCGATGACAAGATATGGCAGGAGCCTTCTTGTCCACACACACAAGAAACTTATACACAAATATACATGTAAACATCTATGTATGCATGTGCACTTCCACATCACATGTAGCTTATTTTATATCAATTTGTGAACAATAGTGTGTGATACGTACCCACATGTCTGCATGCACATGTTTGCCTGTAGTCATCTATCAACATTTGACGGTGACCATTTTCTCTCTATCCACTGCACCCCCCTCCCCAATTGTTGGCATACAGCTGTGGGCCTTTAGGATTTTAATGTATCGTTTGTCTGTGGCCCATATGTTGCACCCAAACTCAAACATGGCAACACAGACAGCTCAGAAGATGAAGATTTTGGTATAGAGGCTGAGATGGTTATTTACAAAGACTGAGCCTTCCAGAGTCTTTGAAAATGATGCTGTCTAAGTATCTGAATTGTGAAAGTGTGGTCAGTTGTTCCTGCTGTCGTCAAAAAGTGCAGTATGTTGTTGGACAGATGAACTCAGTTTCCTAGACATTAATTACCAAGCCCATTGCATCATAAACTGCAATAGCTACTGAGAGGATTCTTGCAGAGTTCCTGGAGTGTGAGCTACCAGAGCAGTTTGGGCCTGCAGCTTTCAGGGGTTGAAAAGATTCCCTTTCCATTCTTCTGTGTAGTGGAACAGAGGAGTAAGATATTAAACAATGCAGACACCATTGTCAGCCTTTAACTCTCATTTTACAATGAAGACTATAGATTTTTGCCATCCATCAACACTGTGAAGAATTGACAGAAAGGATTCACAAATTTGGCCATGTCTGCATCTTTACATGCCCAACATACACACGTGCAAAAATACCTCCCCACAGGCGTCTACAAACAAACACAAGTACAAATATGCACATTCAAACACAACCCCACCTCTCACTCATACACATGCAAACATACACAAAGGCTCCTGAAATTTCAGGTTTTCAATGTCACTGATGAGTTTCTGTGCTTTGCACTTGCCATCTCAATGACATTGCTTTAATCCCAAACATTCAACTCCCATTCTACCCATCTCTACTGTTGTTGATGAAACACAGGGGACATTCTGTTGGTCACTGCTTTTGTTCTAAACAAAATATAACATCTGTTGTCCATGCTAGCATGGGTTGGACAGTGTAACCAGAATTGGCAAGCTGCACCAGACTCCAGTTGTCTGATTTGGCATGGTTTCTATCACTGGATGCCCTTCCTAACAGGCCAACCACTTTACAGAGTGTGGACTGGGTGCTTTTACGTGACACTGCCATGAGTGTTTTACACCACCAGAAGAATCCACCTTCACACTTCTGTTATGTAGTAGGAGTAGAGCCACCAGGCACAATATATCATGTTCCTTTGTCATCTTGCCTGAAAAGTTCAGCATTCTGAGATTGTTCTTCAGATGTTATTTTAATACCCTAAAAGTTGAAGGCTGTTCAATTAATTGATGTAATTGAGCTGAATATCTACCAAAGCTAAAGAGGGACAGAGGTCCATGGAAGAACATTGTGACATGTATCCTGGTTGTGACCACTTGGAGACAAAGAAAATCACATTGTGGAACAAAAGTATGGAAAGTAGTACTGATGGATCTTCAAATTTCGTAGATGCTCTTTTCAGACATTCTTCCACTTTGAATATCAGTACAGTCATTACACGGATGAGTGGTTCTTCACTTTCCACTCTGTTCTTCTTGGCTTAATCAAACATTCTATCTATAGCACTTGAAGCTTACAGGACGATTTTTTCCTAAGAAAAAAACAAGAGAGGGGGTTGGTGTCAACTTACATCAGCTGGGTAAACCAGAAATGGTAACCAGATCTGCTCCCATTTCCATAGAAATAACAATAATACTTTGACGCTCCAGATCGACCAATAAGCTGATGTTGTACCCACAGATTCCAAATCACTCTACTCCAACAAAGAAATACCTTGATAATCAGCTGTGATCTCGTCAACCCGAGACAGTCAACAATCAGACAAACAAACCAACTGCCTGAAAACAGAAAATTATTCTAAAACTTACCTGAAATACACTTCTATACATTGAAACCATAAGATAAAATTACTTGGTGTTGAAGACAGGTTGATTAGAGTTAGAATCGTATTTAAAAAGTTCAATGTGAGGATTAAAAAAATATATAAATGTACGTAATTCTTTAAAATTCATTTTTATCGTATGTTATATACATATCATATATACATATCATTCCTAAATTTACGAAGTAAGCATGTGTGTGTGTGTGTGTTCATGTAGTAAGGAAATACAGACAATAGACATTCCTAAACTTTGGAATTAAATCTATATATCTATCTATGGCATGACATTTTTCTGATACTTTTAACCTTTTCAAAAAACTACAAATAAACAATATGGTTTAATTAAACCTTAAATTTCATTTGTTTCTATCAAAGTACTGGGAACAAAGATATTGACAAAATATTTCACAATTTCCAAAACATTTAATCCACATTAATCTGTCCGTTAAATTCAGTTCCATTATTTACTACTCTTGTCATTTTGGATACCGGCATTAATGCTGGGAGTCTCAGATGTTTAATAACAACTCAAATCTCACCAACGTCTCTGGACACACGTTTAGATTCCAGTCTTGAATCTGGGAAGACATTTCAAGGTTTTTGACAGAGAAATACTGGTTCCATGGCTTGGTTGCTTGGTCAGTGAAATAATGGACGAGTTGCATTAATTCATATTTTATTCTTTATCAAAAACAAAACAAAACACCCCGCGAAGGGTTCGAAAGGAAGGGTTTCTGGTCAAATACATGAAATGCATGACAACAGCTCGCCATAGTTACCACTGTGGTGGTGGTGGAGGAGGAACAGAGCTAAAGAGGGAGAGCATGTAGAATTTGTTCGGATAATTACGAATATGAATATACATGTGTGTGTGTGTGTGTATATATATATATATATATATATATATATATATATAGAGAGAGAGAGAGAGAGAGAGAGAGAGAGAGAGAGAGAGAGAGATAAAGTGGTAATTTTTATTGTTTAACGATTAAATTACATGAAGAATGTTCACAAATCTTCCACAGTATTTCTGGACATATGTGTGTGTGTGTGTGTGTGTGTGTGTGTGTCATTTCTTGTTTTGAAGCTTCGAAGAATTTGGTAGGGAGGGGGGGTACTCAACCATAAAACAATAAATATTAATTGCATTATAATTACGAAAGGGATAGTAATTAACTAAGAATTATATTATGAAGAATTTAAAATTTTACATTCGATACTTTTGAAATATTCTTTAAATAAATATATAAATGTTTATACGATAATAAATTTGGAGAGAAAAAATAATTGCTACTTGCAGTAATAATAATAATTATTATAATAATTGTTAATAATAATAATAATTGTAGCGGAATAGCTTCGTTTGGTAGAAAATTTTAAGCTAGGTAAATAATTTGATATTCAAAATAATGATTGATATAAATAAATGTAAAGAGGAAAACTAAAAGAAAGGATTTGATATGAAAGAAAGGAGAGTAAACAAATCAAGATGTTAAGATTGAAGTAAATGGATTTCTGAGTGGAAAATGAGAGGAAATCGAATGTGAATAAATGCAATTAATTAAATCTTACCGGAACAATCGTTAGCTCTTCTATTGAGTGTGGCTTCGTGAGGATATCTGGGGCTTTGAAAGGATTTATTAACGAAATCATCTTCAGTCTGCTCGGTTGAATTGTGTGGAGTCGACATGTTTGAAGAAGCGAGCTGCGAGGAAGAAGAAGAGAGGCATTTGGTGGAAGCGAGTGATGCAGCCGACGATGGCTCCTCCTGCCTCTCTCCTGTCGGATTCGACATGGTTGCGAAGTGATTTTAGACAACTTCAAAAGTACTCAGCTATAGAATGATAATAAATATGTTCCATAAACCGCCGAGCTGCGAGCAAGAATGAGTCTAAATATGTTCCGACAGCGAAAACAGAAGAAGAAGAAGAAGAAGAACGTCTGGAAAGGAGGAGAGAAAGAAAAACAAGTTTAAAGGGACCGCGCATGCGCACACACGCGCCAGATTGCTGAGGACAATCTCTCAACGTCAACCATTTCAATTGTTTCCCCAGCAGCAGCTTATGGCTTTTCAACGATTTATTGGACGTTATTTAATGCTTTCTACTTCGTATGATCGACAGTTTAATGCTTTCAAAACATAACATATTTTAAAGGGATATATATATGCATATATATATATATATA
>NC_068993.1:372250-394075 GCF_001194135.2 Octopus bimaculoides
ATATATACATATATATATATATATATATGATATATGTATATATGATATATTAAAATAAATAAAGATAAGTGGTGTTGAAAGAGAACCAGCTGGCTGGTCTCAGTTTAATTGTTTTATTTAAAAAGTTTATCGTCCACAATAATTATTATCACAACCACTAAGTCGGCGGGGTAGCAGAATCGTTAGCATGCCGGACAAAATGCTTAGCGGCATTTCTTCCGTTTTCGTGTTCTGAGTTCGGATTACTTCGAGGTTCACTTTGCCTTACATCCATCTTTTCGGGGTCGATAAAATAAGTAGCTGTTGAACACTGGGGTCGATGTAATCGAGTGGTCCTTCCCTAAAATTGCTGGCCTTGTGCCAAAATTTGAAATCAAATATTACAGCCACTGTTGTTGTTGATTATGATGATGATGACGGTAGTACTAATTATCCTCTTTGCATTTAGGGAAATCTAAAGTGTCTTTCGAGAGCTTTCCTACACGTGCGCATGTGTGGTATTGGTCATAATAATAATAATGATAATAATAATAATAACCCTTTCTTCTATAGGCACAAAGCATGAAACGTTAGGCGGGAGGGGGGGCAGCTGGTCAGTTTCATCAACACCAGATATATTTTCCCAGACAACTGGAAACAAAAGACCCTGTTTGTGTGATGGTGATATGCATTTACAATTATCATGCATTGACAAAACTAGGAGACATATTCACACACACATTATGCAAGGAGCTTCTTTCAGTTTCCATCAAGCACACCCACCCACAAGGCTTTGCTTGATCTGGGGGCTGGCTTTTGAAGATGTTTACCTAAGGCACCACACAGTGGGACTGAACCTGAGGCTAAGTGGTTGGATTAACTGACCTTTGTTACTCTCCTGTCCTAAAACCATCACAGTTGCTGGACACTTAGTGGACGTCACTCTGAGGACATCAGAAGGATGTGCACGTAAGCATCTGTTAGACTTTTGGATGGTGCTGTTAGGGCTCCACTGGCACGGGTGCCAGTCATCAGATTTGGTTCAGTTTCGATCTCACTTGCTCCAATAGGTTTTTGCAAGCTGAGTTTAGTGTTCAATGAAGGAAGGTTGGCATGGGTGCCAGTCATCGAATTTGGTTCAATTTCAATTTCACTTGCCTCAACAGGTCTTCACAAGCAGGGTTTTGTGTCCAAAGAAGGAAAGGTACGCATAATGGGCTGGTAAAGGCCATGGGTTATGGTCTCACTTGTTTTGCCGGGTCTTCTCACACTGCATATTTCCAAAGGTCTCGGTCACTAGTCATTGCCTCGGTGAAGCCTAATGTTCGAAGGTCGTGCTTCACCACCTCATCCCAGGTCTTCCTGGGTCTACCTCTTCCACAGGTACCCTCAACCGCTAGGCTGTGGCACTTTTTCATGATGTTGAGAGGAATTGGACATGGCTGGGAGGGGAGTATGGTAGATATGTGAGAGTATGGAGAGTGCATTGATTGGCACATAAGGCAGAGTGGCAGTTGGTGGGTGGGAGAGATTGGTTGTGGGGTAGTTTTGACAGGAGAGAATTGTGTGTGTTGTGGGGAAGGGGGGTATGGACATAAATGGATGACCACAATTTTTCTTAACCTGATGTGTCCTCTGAAATACAGCAAACTGACAGAAGGCTCTGTTCTTTGTAATCTCAAGAGAGGCTCAACATTTGAAGGTCGTTTCTCATTGCTTTGTCCTACACCTTCCTGAATTTCCCATTCCACAGCTTCCCAGAAATGGGCACTTCTTTAAGCAGCTGTCCTCATCCCGATGTATCACATGACCATACCAGTTTAGTCTTCTCTCTTGCACACATGCCCAGTTTTCCTCTTAAATCATTTACACTCTGTTGTGTGTGTGTGCACACTGACATCCATCCATCCAGCACAGCACGCTGGCTTCATTTCTTTCAAGCCTTCACATTTGTGACACTTAGACAGCTGGCAATTTCTAAATTGCAGTGTTCAATACACATGACAACAATGACTGCATGTCTTTTCATTTCTTGTTAGCATTTTATCTGCCATGTAGAATCTGAGAGAAACACCACTCGTGTGCGTGCATGAATGCATACATACACACACACATGGCAAAAGTTGTATTTCTTTGAGATTCTACATGGCAGAAAACGCTAATGCATGCATGCACACACATACAGAAGGAGGTAGGGCTGAAAAGTTTCTGACTTTAGGAAGAAAATACAGGATCAGTCATCAGTTATGATTTTATTCAACATATTCCCCTCTCAAATTCACACACTTATTGCAGTGATCTTTGTTTCTCTAAGTCCTATAAAAGAACATGGAAGATTGGGCCCTCCAACCACGTCTTTTACAATACCCTTAAAGCCAGGATCTTTTGAACACCCCCTTGTGTATATATATATATATATACTACATACACACTATTGCTATTATGCAAAAATGTCGTAAGTCCAAAACGTTGCTTTTTCACAAAACCAAAAAAAGTTTCACCATTCCATTTCTTGTTACATTAGCAAGTTTCAGCTTAACAATACTTTGTTGAGTGCATAAAATCCTAACTCCATGCATGTATAATATTTTCAGTCAGAAATATTTTTGCAAAACTGTTGTATGTGGGACTTACTACACTTTTGGAAAATGCTAAACCATTGTACTACAATTTGACAATCTTTAATATCTTGGCATCTGAAGCAGCTGGAGATACGATAGTTTGACCAAAAGACCTGGCTCTTGCAAGCAAAAATAAATATTGAAAAAAAAAAAACGCATTTGGCAAAATATATGTAAAACTGATTATTTCCAAACCTGTACAACCCATAGACAAAAAGGTCTGAGGGATCGAGCCTGGAAATCTTTTAATGGCATAATTAGAGTACATAGAATAATAGCCTGAACTGTTTCTCAAAGAGTCTCTATGATCAGTGGAAGTTATCATAAAACTGTAAACCGAGATGAAAAGCTTGCAACTGGATGCCATTAAAAGCATTCAACATGAAAAGCCCCTCAAACAGGATTCCATAAAGTCTTTACCTCCCAAGACTTTTGTCAACTCAAGACCACAATAGCAAATATTTGCCTAAGGTACTGTGCAGTGGGATTGAAACGGGAAGTAGCACAGGGTTACAAACTGAACTTTTTCACCGTCCAACCATGTTTGCATCTGTATTAGTGGCACCAAATAATGATGAGGTTCAAGCTGGAAGACAAGAACATAATAGTAGCCATCTAAAATGATGTTTGATGAGGAAGCATGGCAGAACTTGGAAGATGAGATCTCATAACTTCAGTTAATTATCAAGAGCAACCGAAGGCATTCAAGGTGACATGTTCCAGGCAAACACTGCAGATCAGTTGGGTAATCAGTAAAACAAATGATTCAATCCTGGAGGAGACAGGAGCAGAAGAGAAATTGGTGACACGGGTCAAGACACAGCGGCTGCAGTGTTTTAGAAACACCTTATCAGAGCTTAGAATCTCTATGTTCACATCGTTGGGGGATGGGTGGACATAGTCAAAGATAGAGCAAAGAGATCAAGAACTGAATGGGGAGGACCCTGGAGGAGTGTATGGCTGCTGCACTAGACTGTAGTGAGTGGTAAGAAGTGGGTGTTGTGTCTCAGCCTTCTGACTCATATTCATGAGGATATGATCTTGAGGGACAGAAAACCATCTTCAATTACTTATTGCCATTTTGTGATACCTTAATGATTTTTAAAAAGATAAATGCTTTTTTGGTTTTTCCTAAATTTATTAATATTAAAGCCTTGCTAAATATTACGTTAGTAAAAAAAAAAAAATTATTGTTTAATAAAAAAGATTTCATGAAATTCTACCTTTTCAGAAAGCATGTTATCAAAATTTCCAAGAATTCTAAAAAATATGATTACTTTTAAACTAAAAAGAAATTAAATTATTTTGTAATTTCAAAAAATACATTTTTCATAAAAAAACAAAAAAAAAAACAAAGGAAAATTAAGGTAGAAAATGGTTTCACTTTATTACAGAATCAAGAAACAATAGTTTGAAACTGTTTTAGAAATGCTCATCAACCGTCTGTGATTTTGAAATGGCTCTCGGAAATTGTAGAATATATATGTCCTTCTCCACTCAAAAAGTCAATGACATCTCTGTAAAGAAAAGAGAAATTTATGAGAGTAATATTAACAAAATAATTAATTATTATAAATTAACTTAGAAAAGTCAAAACATATCAGATTTGATACAAGTGAAATGGCTGAAACAAAGTAAATATACAAAGAGATCTTGTGGTCATTTGTTAGCTTTCCATGCTGGCATGGGTTGGATGGGTCTTTAGTTTGAATCTATTCTTATTGGGACTCACTACTCTTACAGATGGGTCATAAGCATTGCCACCACCACAATCTTGCACGTTTTCTATTGTGAATATCCTTCCATGCAGCAGGTACTGGATGCATTTTATCACATCACAAGCAACAGGGAGGTTGTCAGGAGACCAGAGGCTCCTCTACAGCCTATCCTTTCTTCGCATGTTTGCCCAACCTCTTCATGTGTGAGTGTACTGGATGCAGTCTATCACAGCAGCAGCACTAGACAGGTTGTTATCCCTTTGAACCTATTTTCTTTCTTTTAGTTGGTCAACCACTTTACTGTAAAACTGCTCTTAAAACGTACATTTGCTAAAGACAGAAGATGGGATGGGTGAGAGTGAGTGATGACTGGCAGAAGCAAAAGAGTGGAGGTAAAAAATATGATTGGGTGCAAAACGGGTTTGATACGGCCTTTTAGGCTGGAGCTTCTTGATGGACAAGAATGAAAGTGATGGTAATGGGGAGATGGGGGATTCCCATTTACAATCTGAATTATTGACATTATTAATATAGCTAGAAATTCAGTGATATGATCCAAAAGGATGTTGGAATATTCCAAGACACGTTTATACTGGATTCAATAAGTTGTCTATATTGTAACTGGAGACAAACTTACAGAGAACTTTATGTGGTCATTAGCCACGCTAGAGAAAACAGCAGCAAAATCTCCTCCCAATTACACAGTATCAGCTTAAATAAGCAAAGAACACATCAGAAAATGTTGTCCAGAACATACTCCTAAAAAGAGAGGATGGTCACAGATGGAATATCTTTGATCAACTCAACCAGGAATGTAGTAATTAAACTTCCAAATATCTGCAATGCTATGTTGACTTCTAAAACCTGAAATAATTATTAATTAGTTTCTATAGAGATAATTCAACATGGAATTTTCTTCCGTTTCTGTCCTTTTAGCATCACCTCCTGTGGTGCCAGACCAAGAGTGGTGACCTGTAACTTCAACAAATGTATTTCTAGTTGTGACCTAAGCAATTAGAGTTTAGTATTTAGTCTGCAATGTAGCAGGTCTCATGTATCAGCCATTTGTTAGCTATTTTGAAACAATTCTTAGAAACAGAAGACAGACATTGTTCTTCATTCAGAAACACAATTACTGTCTGTGATAATTGTTAGGTATAAAATAAGCAACCACAATTAAAGGTCCAGAACCCCTTTCGCTCTACTATTTTAGGGGTTAATCAGAGGTAAAATACTATTACAGTGGGGTTATTGAAGGAGATGTGGTAAAATGACCCCTTTGAAACATTAGCGAAATCTTTCAATCAAAACTTCAGACTGGAGTTTTGATTGGTGACTGTTTAAAGCAGGTAATTCAGTTTTACTTGACAGTGTTTTCTGGAACGCCTCTCAGCTTTTTTATGATTTCATCAATGCTACAACCTTCTTCTGTTGTACAGGATTTAATAATCCGATGGACCTATGGCACAAAAAATAAAACAAAGCAACTAAAATAAATTCAATAAAAAATCAAATATATTTTACTGAAAAATATAATACTGATTTCATCATCATCGTCGTTTAACGTCCGTTTTCCATTCTGGCATGGGTTGGACAGTTTGTTTATTCTATTTGTAAAATACAATGATAAACTTTTCAAAAAGAATATTTTATTTCAATGTTCTACACAAACTTCCAAGCAAGACATAGACAAATGTCACCACTGCCCAAACAGCATCAATATAAAGACATGCAGACACATACACGGGCTTTTGTATAGTTTCTGTCAACCAAATTTTCTATGAAGGTATGATGATGATGATGATGATGCATTGGTCATTTCAAAACTTTAGCAAAGACACTTGCTCGTAGAACCATTCAGGTGGATCAATCCCCAAGTAACATAGTTGTCAAGTAAACTTCTTAACCACAGTTACGTCTACACACACACACACACTATATATATGTGTGTGTGTGTGTTCTACAATTGTGCATTACGATGGTAACTGGGCTGTTGAATTGCAAGCTTTTATGGGAAAAAGGCAACTGTAGACATTTGATAAAATCAGTAGCAGATGGAATTAAATACTACAGTCAATTATGATTGACTAAAACCTCTGAAGGAGGTGCCCCTGCATAGACATGGTCCAGTGGCTGAAATCCGTAACCAATAATAGATACAGTTTCAAATCTAGAAACACATTTCTAAATGAAAGAGAAAAGAAGAACAGCCATGCAAACCTGATTGTGCATATGTCCAAGACCAGGAATTCCGACAGATGATGTATCATAATCATTGGTTAGTGCAGCTTTTCCTTTATTCTGCTAGACAAGAATGTAAAAAAAAAAAAAAAAAACTAATTAACCAATATAAAACATGTAAATTAGCCAATATAGTTGTCCTGACATCTAACATATGAATCTCTTTCATTTTATGCCCATTTTGCCCCACTGGCTTGAGTCAGACAATTTTAGTTTTCCCAAACAGTGTCAGGAATCAGCTGTGACTCTTCTTTCAGTGGGTGTTGTTTGGCCACTAAGATACTCGATAACTTTCTTATCAAAGACATTTGTGTGACAGATGGTACTGTCCCACCATCACAACAATGGAATTATTGACTGATTACACTCCACAGCCTCCATTTGAACTAAGATGAGTCACACTCATCTTTCTGCCACTCATGTAACCTGTCATGATCTCCATCTCTCCCCACATTCAGTGAACAATGTTCTTAGTGCACTATTTCTGTCAGTGAGCGACAAGGGAGTGTTTGTAATTCAAAGCAGAACAACTATTGCAAAGGACTTCATTTAATGAGCACTATTTCAAAAGTTTTCCCATCGATACACATACACAGAGACTCCTGTGCAATTTCCACAGATCCCATGCCATTATGGTAGAAAAAAGTAGCTCAAAATGCTGTGCATTAGGATTGAAACCAAACTGATGTGCTAGCAGAGGCATCTTCTTACACCCACAGCCACTGACCACACTAAACAGCCAACAAAAGACAAAATAATAATAATAATAATACTTACCAGATTAGGATTTGATTTGTACATCAAGTGGGAATGGATAACTTCAAGAATGTGGACTGTTAATTCATTGATATCTGTCAAAGGAACTATTTTAAAGGCAACAATAGTTCGTTTTCCCTCCAATAACCTAATATGTCCAGACACCCGGACATATGTCTTCTCTGCAAGAGATTTTATCTTCTCATTTTCAGGAACATCCTCCTACAATTCAGAAATGTTTACACTTAGAAAGATTTCTCATCAAATCTTTAATAGAGTAAATTAGTTTATTTATATGAATGACAAACACTGGAGCCTGGTGTAGTCCTCTGGCCAGTCAAACTGTCCCACCCATACCAGCATGGAAAATAAATGTTAGATGATGATGATGATGGCTCCATCATGGCTACCACAATATGATACTCAACACTCAGGCAATGACAAGTGACTGAGACCTTTGGAGATATGTTGTGCTTGAGAAGACCCAGCAAGCCAAGTGAGACCGTAACTGTGGCCTGTGCCAGTGCAGCATAACCGACCCATTTAAGAGGACCCTTCAATCACTGAGCAATAATCTGCGCTTGTGAAGACCTGTTGAGTCAAGTGAAGTCATTGTCGTGGATGATGACAGTACTGCCTGATTGGCACCCGTGCCGGTGGCATGTAAAAAGCACCATTTGAGAGCATGGTCGATGCCAGTGCCATCTGACTGGTTCTATGAAGTGGCACGTAAAAAGCACCATTCAAGAGTGGTCGATACCAATACCGCCTGACTGGCCCTCGTGCCGGTGGCATGTAAAAAGCACCCACTACACTCTCGGAGTGGTTGGCATTAGGAAAGTCATCCAGGTGTAGAAACTTTGCCAGATCAGATTGGAGTCTGGTGTAGCTTTCTGGCTTGCCAGACCTCATTCAAACCATCCAACCCATGCCAGCATGGAAAGCAGATGTTAAACAACAACGATGATGATGATAAAATCTATCATACATAAAATGTACCACTTTACACAAGAATTTACTGCTATAAAAATTCAAACAAGCAGCATCATAATCAGACAAGTACATTTTTTCATTAAAAAATAAATTAATACCAAATATTAATGACAATTTAATCAATGAAAGTCTATGCTTGATTTTTTTTTTTTTTGCAACTTCATATTCTTCCAGACATCACTCAAAAGAAATTTTTTTTTGTTTTAATGTTTAGGAATATATAAGAAGCAGCTGAAAGTTTTTAAGTGTTTGGTTAAGATGCTTACTTTAAACTGACACAGTTCCAGGTTTGATTCTGCTGGGCAGTTCCTTAGGTCAGCATCTTCTACTGTAACTCCACAGTAACCAAAGTCTTCATAGAAACTACGAGGCAGCCTGCTGTGTAAGTGTGTGGAAACCAGTTTAAACTACCTTATGGTCTTTAAGTCCACATAAGAGGGGGGGCTCTCTTAAAAGACATAACCCCGGTAAAATTTAAACCATTTCATAAAATTAGCATCAGTCTAAGTACTTGGGTTTAACTGACTAAAACCAGCAAAGGCAGTGCTCCAGCATGACCATCAACCCAATAAAAATAAACAGGACAACTCACCCGATTATCTACAAATTGCTTCACTTCAATAGAAGGTCCAGTACAGTCTCCAACTTCATAGTCTAGTCGAACTGGTAATTCTTTCACTGAAAGCACTAAGCCAACAAACGTCACCTAATTAAAAAAAGAAAAGAAGAAAAGAAATTACCAGCCAGTCGTTTGTTAATCACTCCCACCCCTCTACAGTTAATAGGAGAATGAAACCATTAAGTAGAATTAAAGTATGTGAACAAAGTGTTGGGGTTGGTTGAGTGGCCAAGTAGCTGTAAAGAAATGTTGAGAAGGCAGCCACACTGTTGTGAGAGAGAGAGAGAGAGACCAACATCGATTCCCAGATCACAGCCAGTTCATATTTCTTTTACTCAGTTTATGTCTCCTGAAAGCTACAAACAACTGTTGATGTCTCTAAACATAAAGGATAATTTGATTGGATTTTTGTTCAATATTTGGTCAATAAAAGGAAAGAATATGAAGGTTTGGTCTCCTGTGGGCAGAAGGGTGGCTGGATGTCTAATAGCAATTGTAAGAATTATGTTGACAGCTTATGAAATGATACATTAACATTTTTAAATTTAAGAAGTACAGTTATGTTATGTAATGATAATTTTATAGAGAAAAACTACAGTGATATTAAAGAATTAATATTCAGTTATTTTAATTTATTTGAATAAGTTTTATATTTTGAAAAAAGATTTTAAAATTGCAAAAAAAATATTAAAGTGAAAATCCAGCTTTCATTTGTTTTAATATCTACAAAATAAGCATTTTAATTAAACTTTTAAAATAAATAAGAGTGAAATAACGTTTATAGAAATGTATGTCAAAGAGGAATTGAACTATTTTCTAAAGAAATGAAACAAAAAAAGACTTAAATAGTTATAAATGTGACTTGATATTTCATGCTTGAGCAAAATGGTGACAATGTTTATATTGACACCATGACAAGTTGCTCTGTGCTTTTAAAGAGCTGAGGAATGAAAACAAAAAAATATCCCTCACTTAAAAACAGGTTGGGAATGGCTCTTAAAAAAGAAAAAAAGCAGCCAGCCGTAGAATCGATGCAAGCATGTAAAACAGATAGGGAACAAATGATTTTTACACTAATGTCAACTGAACCAAGGGGGACAACTCAAAATAACTTGTTACAACTATTATGCATTATATAAATTATATTTTGGTAGAGAATATTTTTTAAGAAAATTAAATTAGTATCAACAGCAGGCAAAGTATTTTGAAATAGACACATGGCCAATTCTCGAGCCGATGACGCCTACTCAGCCAGAAACATGTACCCACGACTGTCCTTTTCTATCCAGACAACAAGTTTGTCCTTTTCAATAATTGGCATATTCAATTCTAGAGAATTTGCTGAATCTTGCAATTATCCGCCACCCTGTCTCAACTGGTACCCTTGCCAGTGGCAAGTAAAAACACCCATTACACTCCGTAGAGTGGTTGGCATTAGGAAGGGCATCCAGCCATAGAAACCATGCCAAATCAGACTCCTCAGCTTACCAGCCCTGGTCAAACCATCCAACCCATACCAGCAAGGACAATGGACGTTAAATGATGATGCTGATAAGCGAGCACTGAACATCTAATTCATCATGCAACTGGTGTTAAAAAGAAAAGTTTATCATTTGCTGTAAACTCAGAATCTGATGCTCAAACTAGCAAGGAAATGATATAGAAAAAACAAAAACATATCCGACCTGTGAAAGTTTGATATTGTCAGAAAAGAATTCGTCTACATTCTGATGAGCATATATTATTTCAGAAATGGTAACTGGCATGATGTAGTCGACTTTATCTTTATCATCTGACTGAAAGAATACAAAAAATGACATGAGCAAATCATACAAATATAGAAACTATAAACATAACCAACATTTCTAAGGAGTCATCCGACACCCAGTTGCCCTGGCCAGACAAGCTTCATTAGACTTTATGTTCATCATTAGTATTAATTTAATGACAACATGCCATATGGCAATGTATTAAGTTAGTAGAACCAGGAGATCCACCACCCTCAGCCATCCACACCTCCTCCTCCCTCCATAATTTCTTTATTTTAAACTTAGAAAAGACCTATGGGAGATTAGATACTATTCATTTTTCAACAAATGTGTGTGTGCATGTGCGCATACACACACACTTTCAAAATGTGTTCTGTGATTATTTTGGATGTCTACTCAAGCATAGCAATGTGGTGGCTCTTTTGTCACAAATGTGGCAAGAACAAAGACAATTCAAATTGCTGAAATAAGTGCAGGGTTGTTACCTGTGCTTGCTTCAAGCCCAGATTAAAACAATCATTAAATTAATATTTTCATCTCCTCACCACATGATTATTTAACAAAAATTGTTTGTCCTCGTTACATTATAACGATAGCCCCTAACTTCAGTCTGTAATTGCTTGAATCTGCCTCACACAACATCTGAAGAATTCTCTAAAACAATGAATACTCCAGACATAATCACAAAAATTAATTAAAATTGCAATGACAAGTCATTTGAATAACAAACCTTTGAGTCCTTGTTTGATGCACTCATGCCAGGGGACATATAACCCCCACCACCTTGCGTGTTATTAGGGTTGTAACTGTCATAACCTACAACAAAGAAGAAATATTGTCAGATTTCCTTAGGTAGAAACATAACAGCAGAGATAATATACGACCAAGTTTTTATGGGTGTGGAGTTGTATGCGTGTGTATATATATCATTTAAAGTTCGTTTTCCATGCTAGCATGGGTTGGATGGTCTTTTACAATAAAATAATAAATTTAGTCCATTGTTTGGGTTGGTCTGTTTCTACAATTATGAATTCCTTAATGTCAGAATTCACTGATTTGATGCAGGTGGCTGGTAGTGAATGATGTTTGTAACCATCTATATTAGTGCATCTGTAGCTAATTATACAGACCTGTACAAGGCTGGTAAAAGGTGCAAGCCAGATGCGAAATCTAAGCTGAACTACTCATGCAGTATTTTAACAACAGCAACAATAATAATAATCATTGAATGTCCGTTTTCCATGCTGGCATGAGTTGGGCGGGCTGACAGGAACTGGCTAAACAGAAGACTGCACCAGGCTTCACTGATTGTTTTGGCAGGGTTTTTATGGTTGGATGCCCTTCCTAACATCAGCCACCTTACAGAGTGGAGTGAGTGCTTTTCACGTGGTAAGGCACCTAGACATTGCTTTTACAGCTGGATGCCCTTCCAAGCGCCAACCACTTTACAGAGTGGACTGGATGCACCAGCACTGGCACGATCACCAAGTAACTTGCAAAATAAAGATCCTTGGGGGAAGTCATGGGAGGAAGTGGCCTTGTGCCAGGTGATGAGGTTAGAGGGTGTGACAGAGGGATAGAAACAGGTGCATTGCTGTAGAGGAGATACAGAGAAATTCCCTCTAAATGATAGGCATAATATCAACTGTCCCTTCTCAACTTCCACCGCTACATGAACATGGATCCACTATATGATCCTTTGGTCAAGTGTGAGTTACTGTATCACTTAATGGCACTCATTTTATTAATATTGTGTCTTAAGAAGAATTGGGGAATTAAAAACTGCTGGAATCAGCAGACAAATTTTAAAAATGAAACTGAAATAATTGTTTATAAACACAAACATTGTTTATTAAATTCAAAGTTTCATTATATAATAAATGCTATTTATATGCACTTGAATGGGTACCAAATAGAAACATAGTTGTAATAATTGATACTTCAATAATCTTTAAACATAGTTTAGTTTATAATATTTTGAAACGAAGGCAAGGAATCTTGTAAAAAGGCAGAAAATTCAGTATTTCGTGATTTTGATTATTGGTATCTGGCTTTCAGGTACACGAAATTTATTTCTTGATGTGGAATTATTTCTTCTGTCCCAGTCTTACTGTACAAATTCAGTTTCTTGATTGTTATTCCAAAATATATTTTTTCTAAAGATTTCCAGAACACCAGGAAACAATATTTTTCTCTTTAAATTTCCTATTTCGTTGTTAATAGCCACTTATTTACTCTCTGGATAAAAACTTTAAATAATGATTAGCGATGCCTGTACTTTTTGCCGAAATAAAACTATGAAGATGAATTTATTGCGATGTAAATTAAATTATTTTAATTACCTCACAGTTTGTTGTTGATGA
This sequence comes from Octopus bimaculoides, assembly GCF_001194135.2. NCBI lineage: Eukaryota > Metazoa > Mollusca > Cephalopoda > Octopoda > Octopodidae > Octopus > Octopus bimaculoides. Next base: position 385,310 of record NC_068993.1, read on the forward strand.
AAGTGAAGAAAAGTCATTGTAACAGGACGACGAGGCAGAGATATCTCTCCAGGCTTAACAAAAACATTTTTATTAATTCAAAAGAAACAAAGAAGTGTTTGTGGCTGAGTTAATCCATAATTAAAACATCGTTTTCATTTCAAAGAAAGACGTCATTTATAAACTACTTAAAATTACATTTCTTACTTAAGGAATGATGTCAAATTGCTTTTAATAACTTCTGTTGGTAAAAAAAAAATTAAGAAAATTAAAATAAGAGAGGAACTCATAATTTTAGTCGATTTTCGCTTACTTTTGAATAAATGTGGCGATTTACGACGGGATGTTCCCATAAACTGACGCCTTCAAGAAAACTTTCAGAAGACTTAATGGAAATTTCAAAACTTAGATGTTATTTATTCACCTGAATCAAATATTTCAGAGTCAATATATTCCCAAATATTAAAAAAAATTCGTTTCGATAGACTCACTTTTATTTGAACTTGTTTGGTTTTAATATTTACAAGATGTTATTACTGGCAGAGAATCGTTAGCTTCGTAGCATTTCATTCATCTTTATGTTGGGAGTTCAAATTCCCCTGACATCGAGTTTGCCTTTCATCTTTTCATGGTTGATTAAAAAAAAGGTACCAGATGAGCACTGGGGTCGATTTAATTGGCTAGCCCCCACCCTTAAATTTCAGGCCTTGTGCCTACAGTAGAAAGAATTCTTATAGTAAACATAAAACCAAGTCAGTGCCAGTATTGAGTCTGTTCCTTTATCCCTATCTATGAAATAATTCACGATTTCAAGGTATTTCATGTTATGTTTAACCCCAACAGGTGATGAGGCTGACAGAGAGAGAGAGAGGCTGGATATGTTGGAACATTTCCCGCCAAGTAAAAACTCGTGTTTTTACTATATTTTCCCTAAAATTTATTAGAAGAATGTATTAGAATTGGTTAAAAAAAACACATTTCAAGTTGGGAAGAGGATAGTTGTAAACAATAGCAACTAAATAATATTCATTAAAAACGATAATTGACATTATGTCGTATGTGAATTTAAAGAGAACCTTTATCGTCGTAAATGTTTTCTTGCAAAATCACCGAGTTCGTACATAAATGAGGGAGAATATAAAGTTGATGTTAGTAAATGGATTGTAACGTAGGCTCCTTCAAATCATACTCTATCGTCGTGAAAAAAAGGAAGAACGTTAGATAATACAATCCAGATTACATTATTAGAACTAGAAAAGTAAATACTTGTCGAGATGGTCATGTCCAGAAAACATTTGACTGTATGTACGATCAATGAGAGTCGACTTGGGGTTAAAACAACGCTCTTACTATTGATCTTCTATTGATCCAGACGAAAAGCTGAACTGATTCTGTCAGGATTCGAACTCAAAATGTAGAATATAACTACTAAACACGTATAAGATACATCAAAGTACTTCTTCCTTCGTCTGTCAAATATATATTGTACATGGACTGAACAGATTTAAGGTAACAGTCCTAGATATAAATCTTGTTTGACTTCTTCGAGGAATTGAAGTTATGCCAAAGTTTACTCCTCGATTAAATATTCTATAAAGTGTATTTTCAAAAGGATTTTGAGGTGTAATTTAGCTGTTTTCATAAGAGACTTACCTCCTTGTGTGCTCCACATTTTGCTTTCGTTGAAAGTAACAATTATGGCGGGAAAGTTTGAGAGTGCGTTACACTTATCTCCCTTCTATCGACAACCTTAAAAGAGATCGATTCAATTGACTTTTATATATCGATCTCTGTTGAACAGTGCAGAAATTGTCTTCTTCACCAGAAATATTTGAAGTTGATGGAGATATAGTTCTTGATCAACAGTAAGAACTATATATCTATACACACACACACATATAAGTATACCATTCTGCCTAAATAATGGAACTGAAGGTACAATATCCCTGCATATCTCACGTCTATTCTCATTCTTCCACTTCACTCTCTATTTCATATCTTAGCTAGAATAACTATTGCTTAACCATTTTCTCACACCTTCTCTGATGAAGGGATATATAAAATATCCCGGAAACAGCTGTAAGACCTTCTCTTTATAAATGTTCTGAAATCTTTCACAGCCTTGGATTTTTATCTCATTCTGTTAATTTTTTTATATATACACATGGTGATATATGACCTACGTTAGACTCCTTATTTGCATAATCACCGAACCTGGAGCTTAACTATAGTCTGTCCATAGCACTTACTCAGGATTACCTGACACCTTTGGGTCTTCTTGACACCATTACCTCTCATAACCACTCTGTCTGTCTGTCTCTCTCTCTCTTTCCACCGATATATATATATATATATATATATATATATATATATATATATAAAACAGCAGTTAGAAATGATAAAGTTTTGTATTAAAAAATAATAATCGATGGTAGTCAATTTGTCTGTTGATCAAGAATTTTCTCCATTTTCTGCTTAATTTAAATTTGATTCCTGATAAACACTTGTTTATTTTGTTATTGCCTGCATCCTAGGAGCATAGTATGCCTGCATATGTATGCCCAGGGTTAACATAGGTAATTTACACTGGTAGTAAAGACGGATATTCTTCTCTCTTAGATGGTTATTCCAACCACTAACTCTACTAACCTATATGTTTGTGACGGTGGTATGTGAAAAACGACATTCAAGCGAGGGCGTTGCCAGTGCCACTGGACTGGCTCCTGTGCAGGTGACACGTAGAAACACCATTTGAGTGTGGCCATTGCCAGTACCGCCTGACTGGCCCTTGTGCCTGTGGCACGTAAAAACACCCACTACACTTTCGGAGTGGTTGGCATTAGGAAGGGCATCCAGCTGTAGAAACTCTACCAGATCAGATTGGAGCCTGGTGCAGCCATGTGGCTCACTAGTCCCCAGTCAAACCGTCCAACCCATGCCAGAAAAGAAAGCGGACGTTAAACGATGATGATGATGATGATGATGATATATATATGTAGTGACTTTATTTAGGCATAGAGTAGATTCGAACCTGAATCTGCCAATTTCCCTTAACATTTCAACAGCATTTTTCTCCCAGAAAAATAATGGTCAGCAGTTACATTTACCAAATGGCTTCGCTAAGCCGATTTATGTCTTTGCCACTTGACCTTTCTAACCTCTTCTAGGCCATGAAAAGTTACAATTGAGATAACAGGTTGACCCCCAATGGAATCTATTGTTCTCAACAATATATCTATTTTTCTAACTAGTTTTGTATAGTTATAAATACTAGAACTCCGTAAACCAAAATTGGTTGGTGAACAGAGGCAAGTAGAGATGGCCACAGGCAGACAGCCACTTGAAACAAACGGCCCAAGGGAGAAAGAAAACAATCAACCACTATGAGACATACAACTACCCCCTCCACTCTCTCACTTTCACATACATTTGTGTGTGCGTGTGCCTGCACACACACTCATGCACATGCACGTACCCCACCACCACCACCCACACACACACACGTATTTCAACAGCTGAAATTTTAGTTTCATCTTTTTGTCACTTGTCTTGTTTTGTCCAATCAGAGCTCACTTGTACATCAGCCATTTTAGCTATTTTTGAATCATCTTTCAGCAGTCAGCAGCCATGGGTAAACTCTTTTATTTCGTTCTCTCTCTCTCTTTCTCTTTACTAACATTTAGTGCTTGGTGTATCTTCTTGACAATAAAATCACTTGTTACACAACATGACGCACATTAAACTGAATATGAAATGACGTTTGTCAATTGTTATTTCTGCAAGTTTCACATCAACTCTGATATTTGCTCTTTCTCTCTATCGACGGCTCTCATCCGCATGTCGTCTGCTACACCATTCTTTACTTCTGCATGAGACTCTGTGTTTGATTCTCTATTCATCCGACTGCATACACCACACAGCTTGTAGATGAGATTTTGTGTTTGAAATTAAAATCTTTCATGGAAACAGTATACAATTAAGGGTTCCTCCGAGTCCTGCTTGGCCCAGGAACTCATCAACATCTCTAGTATTGGGACGGTGACAAAATGCACCCAGAACATTCAGTAAAATGGTCGGTATAAGGAACAGAGTCCAGGCATAGAAATCAAACCAAAGTACATGTAAGAACACTTTGTCTTAGAGAGCTGTCGTTCATGATGATCTGTCCGACCCATGCCAGCATGAAAAGCAGATGTAAAATGATGATGATGATGAGTCATGGTGAAGTCCAATTGCACCCAAAACCTGTCTGTTTCCATACAGGTAAAACAAAAACAAAAACATTTCCAGTTGAAACATGCAACTCTCTTTTCCTCCCCTCTGACAATCCTAATATTTGCCTTCTCAACGGAATTTGTCTTTCTAAAGAATTAGTTTATAGAGTTGAGGTCTCACTTGTAGCAAAAAGCTGTATACAGTTCACTGAAAATTCTTTCAAAAAAAAACATGATGAAGTTGATGCTATCAACTAACATCTTCCTCACCAAATCTCAGGCTTTGTGCCTTTATTAAAAGCAGTTGTTGTTGTTCTTCTTCTTCTTCTCATTATTATTATTATTATTATTATTATATCATTACCAGTTTATTCTCTGTTTGTACTTACAATTGTGGTTGAAATAAATTAACTGAACTGAAAAAGGAGAGCGAGAGTAGTGGTGGCGAGGAAGTTGTATATCCAGGGTCTTTGCAGTCCTTTTAAAGACAGCTGTGTAGGCAGGGCATTTGCATGTCTCTGGGGGACAGGGAAATCACTAGAGGAAAAGTGTGAAGCCAGGACCTTTTCTTGCTTGTTACCTGAGGACAATGAGAGCATTGGAAGAAATGTACCTGTCATACAAACAATGATGTTTGCTTGGAATCTCTTGTGAAACCACATCCAGCCATTGTGCTATTTATGTTTGAAGGACTTGGGAAAATATTACCTTATTTGGAAGCAGATGTGGGTTGGTGAAAGAAGGGCATCCAGTCATAAAATTTGCCTTAATAAATTTCAGACCCATGAAAGTGTAGAAGAACGTATGTTGTTGTTGATGATGATGGTGATGGTGATGGTGATGATGGTTATATATGATGAGAATCTACAAGAGAATGTTGGCAAAGAGAAAATAATTGAAACCATTATTTTAAATGGAATCTGTGAATGAGAATACATAGAATTTGATGTGGGATTTTAGCCAATAAAATTTAACAATATATGTTAAAAGTAGTCAATGTAGTTGGCAGTGGATTAATTGAGTTTTGAAATGAGTGAAGACATGGGGTGGGGTGTGTGGTGAGAATCTTATCTCCTGATGAAAACACATCCTTAACACAGCTGGGATCACACTGTAATGATTGGTCCTTCTTTTCATGGCCAGAAGATACTTCATTCTGCAATAGTTATTAATGCCTTATAAAGCTCAAGTGAGGCCCACAATAGTGTTGCTGCTTTTACTCTATACACAGGCATCCTAGATCACATCTGGAAAAGAGCCACTCAACCAATTGCTATAAAGTCACACAGACACAGTCCCCTCTTCCTGTTTATTTACCACTACTATAATGGCCTCTGCTCTTTGGAACTGGCTGGGCTCATGCTACCACTTCCACTCAAGCATTCTATCCATTTGTCTCTTCTTCTTTTATCCACACCTTGTTGTGTCCAATCCTGCTCTCACTACACCAAATTGATCTTTCTTGCAGGTGTTAACTTACAAGAGTCCAAGAGAAATATAAACGGCATCAACCTCACCAGTCTTGCAGGAGGGGCCTGTGTGACCTGCCCCTTCCTCCAGACAAATAAACAGAAAAGCTTAATTAGAAGAAAGAATACAAAGCTTTTAGAATCGTCGGAGAGGAAAACTACTAATTGTATAGAATAACGGAGTAAATATAAATGTAACATCAGCTCTCCAAATATATATCAGTAGTTTATTTTCTTGTCTATATGTATTATACACACTGGCATGTGTATATATATATATATATATATATATCCTGCAATAGACCAGCGTCCTGTCCCAGATGGGAAATATATATACCACAGATTCTGGGAAACAGGCCTTATGAGCTTATGGCTCAGGAAGGACCCTTGAGCCTTGATGTGTGTATATCAATTGTGTATACACCAACTTGTCTGAACAAAAGATGGGATGGTCGCTGTTGGAACGTCTTTAATTAAATGTCTGCTGGATCAGGGCTTAAATAACAACAATGATAGCTACATTAAGTAATATCTTCCCAGATTCACTACAGAAGTGGATGGCCATAGCTGGAACACCTTCGATCATATCTCTACTGGTTCATGATTGACCTGGGGTTAAAAAAAATCTATAAAATTGCAAGGAATTGTTTATTTTTAAAGATGGTATTTTAAGATAATAATGGCACTTACCAATAATGAAATGACAAAGACAGACAATGTCAGCTGCCCTTTCAAGTCAAGATTACAAGAAGCAATGTCATTTTGTCACTTACCATTCTGTGTAGAGTAGCAAAGAAGAAAAAAATGCTTCATAAACCCAACAGACACAAATACATAATTGTGACATTTTATAATGGAACATTCCAATAATAAGACCTAATAATTCTGGAAGGGTCCAATATAAATTAGGAAGGGAGGGTAAAGTTGCTTAAATGACCTAAAAAAAAAACATCAACCAAAAAATTTATTTTTTTAAGTTAAAAATCATAAAACAAAACTAAATTTGTAATGAAATATTTTGGAACTGGAAAAGTTTTCCTCTATGCATACATATACATTCATATTGGTATCAATGACCAAATAGATACACACACATAACTGTGTACATATTAATCAAAGTATAGACTACTATAGATCCATTTCAGCTAAACTTACTGATTGGTTTTCACACTGGCTATTAGATAACAGTGTGCTTAACTAACACAACATGCTCTTCAGAGATTGCACAAATGGAGAATATATAAAGTGTTTTTTTTTCCAAACATAACTAAATAAATAAGATGTGATCTAATGAAATACTTTTGAAGCAAGAAATTGTTAGCATCTTCGTATTACTTTAACTCTCCTGCTCTGTGAATGGATTTCAAAATGTATCAGTTTTGTTCCTTGAATCACTCAATACTTTTTCCCTTGCAATGTCTTCATATTCTAATATTATCATTTATTGCTATCTCCACCAACACCATCATCCACTTGTAGGTTCAATACCATGGAATAACCATCTCAAACTTTCTCTTGTGGTTCTTCTTATATACATTCTCTGGCTTTTAAATCTGTCCAATTTTTGATATTATCGCTCCTAAATAATGTAACTCATGATTCTCTGCCTTCCTCCTTTCCGATCCATTTCCATTCTAGTTTCTCTCTTTGACTGTGGCGAACAAAAAGTTTTCTGAGTTTTTGCCATTTTCAAGTACTTCTTCCTTGGTTTTTCGTTCTGTCATAAAAAGTCAAAAACTTGTTGAGACTCAAAGAAGAAGAAGAAGGCCCAACTGTTATGACCAATAATGTAGGAGTCAATGAGATGGTCACTATAATGTCACCTGATCTGCTATAAATAGCTACTAAATCTCCCTAAATCACACCTTACTGTCTTAGATGATTGGACAGGTTCATAGGTTCCATGGAGACAGGGAACACATAGGATGGTCATGGCTGGACTGTCTTGATCATAGGTTTTCAGCTGGATGTTTGCACAAGTGTATACTATATATAATAATGTAACTTTTTTAAAGCTGATGTCATCTGAAGGAAACAAGCTGCTATTTCTTGCAGGTTAAGTGACCATGTGGTAGCTGCTGTTGTTTGCACATGTCTCAGGATTTTAATTATTTACACAAAATCTGACAACAGAGTAATAATGGCAAGAATTCCCTGGAATATTAGATGGTTTTCAAGGATTGTGATGTTACTGGCCACAAGAATCTTGTCTTTCTGATGGAGAAGTAACATTTCCTTTCTTATTATTATTCAAAAGTCTGTCACCAAATGTTGAATCTCTACAATAAATTTTGTCATCAAACAAGTAAATTTACATTTAATATCTTGAAGCACATTTATGGTTGCAACTATTTACTTCGGTGACGCTCTGTCTGCGAATTCACCTAATTTTGCATGCACAGCCAATGTAAACAAGATTAAAAAAAAAAAAAGCAGTAAATTGTAAATAAAAGGAATTTATTGATGAGATGAATCATACTGATGCGATTTAAAAGTTGATTCATTTATTGTAAATAGAAAAAAAAAGGTTTAAATACAGAGTGTTTCGTTGATAAAGGCTAATAACTCACGGATGGATACACCATGAATAGGTAGATATCTAATAGGTTGAGAAGGAAAATCGTCCTTGCACTGTTTTCAAACCGTCTTTACACACACACACACATGCACACACTCACCTCAGTAATCATACATATTTCATATATATTCACTCTCTTTCCTTCTCTCTCTCTCTCTCACACATCTATATACACATACACACAATTATATACACACATACACAAACTCATACACAGATAGATAAAAGACAAAAGCAAGAAAGCTAAAATATTTATAAAACAAGTTATTTCATTAAAAAATATCACCAACTTCATTTATTGTCTGATATTCACAGATATATCGATAATAATAGAATTATTACAATGTTTGATAAGTCTCTGATAGAATAGCTGTGAAGCATTTCTTTGAATACTGATTATGTTGAAATTTTGAATTATATATATCAATGCTGCATCATTTCAGAATGAAAGAAACATGAATTAGACATAGTGGCATGCTATCATCTTTTTCTTTGTTTTGTTTTATCAATCTTCTTCTCCCCCGTT
>NC_068993.1:394113-404742 GCF_001194135.2 Octopus bimaculoides
AACCCCTCAAAACAAAACAAAAAAGGCTCTGAAGAACAACGGCAACACTGTAGTTGTGTCCTGAAAAAGCATTCCATATTATTGCAGATCCCGTGTTTATTGTTTAATCATGATATACAATAACATTTGTTTAGGTTAGTGTGAATGAAAGCTGCCTTTTGAGTGCATAAATATAATGCATCAAGTTACTCTTCAGGAATCTAGACAAAGTTCAGAGAAATTTGGTTTGAAATGATTGTTTTTTTTTATGGGTATTTTTTTTTTGTGTTTTATTTTTTTTTGAAAGACTGAGATTGTGAAGCTTAACAAGGATGTAGAAACCATATTTCTTAGTTATGTCACTGAGAGTTAAGTCTGAGTATTTATATGTGTGACAAAGAAACCGTTTCAAAGCAGAAAGCAATAACAAAATACCAAATGTTTTAGAATTAGATAAAAAGGTTGTTTTCTTCTTTCATTGCAAACAGTTTTTCTTTCTGAAACATTTTGTTTGATATCGTTAAGAAATCCTATAAAACCAAGTTGTTTATATAAAGTCTGAACAGATCTTCGTTAGGGCTGTATAACTCATCTTTCCTCCTCGTTTCTCCAAACTTGGATATTTGTGTCAAAGAGGTAAATGGTTTTAAAATAAGGGCTATGTAATTAGCAGAATGTAATAATCGCAGTCTTAATTATCACGTTGAAACTGAAGATGTAGTGTGACAATATATAGATGTTTGTGTGTGTGCATGCGTGCCTGTATCTATGTTCATTGAATAAGGACTGAGTTTACTCATTCGTTTACAAGAATTAATTATAGCCCTCAAAAGTCTTTCTTTGATCACTTATGTTCATTAGTTTTGATATTATATTGCTAATCAGTGTCAGAAGATAAGCTGGTATGTTGCTTCCTCTGATCCAGTCCATGCCAGACCAGCAGGAAAAACAGTTTGTAAAGAGAAAATATATATTTTCTAGATGTATGCAAATGCATTCAGTTTTTATAAGATGGCATTCTATAAAGAATAAAGAATACATATTTCATGCAATGAAATATTTATTCTTTTATGGCTCTGAAGAGAGAGGAAAAAAAAAAAAAGAAACATTTCCCCATCAGTTTCCTATTCACAGCAGACTAGAATGCGTGCGAATAGAGATGAGGTGGGGCTGACTTGATATCAGTTGTGGAAGAAAATAAATCCCATGTTGGGGCAATTCTAAAATATTTTCTAGTTTGAATACAGTTCTCTCTTTCCTTCTTCTATTGCTTCTTGAAAGGACTTTACACACTTTCCTTCTGGAATGTCCTTCAGATACTTTAAATGTTTGCTCAACAAATTAATTGTGTATCACAACAACACACCAATCAGTCACAATGTTGTCAACAGACAAGTCTCACTTGAACACAGAAATAAATTGTTACACTTAGAACATGAACCTTCTTCATTATTGGCACCATAGGATTTTACAGAGTTTGGGTGGGGTGGGGGGAAACATCAAGAACCCATTTTGAGGGCAAGTATGAGATCAACAAACCCATAGCAGCAAAATACCTGAAACACATCTTGGAAGATTTCAGAAAGTCTTTGAGGCTAAGAAGAAATTAGAGAACTGTACTGAAGTCAGAAGAGAAGGAGTTCACTTTTAAAAAGGACATTATAGAGTTTAATGGTTTATTGTAAGGATGAACCAGCCTAGAATTTGTTTAACGATAGATGGACATACAGACAGGCAGATAGATAGATAGATAGATAGACATGGCTTTAGGTATGATTTCACTTTTAGCCATAAAGATAGTTTTGTAAGAGCAGAGTGGGATGGAATAAGCAAGAGCCTTTATTCCAGTGGATTGTTTAGTTGAGTGACTCAACTAGTTTAGCTGAGTCACTGACCTAATCCTCCTCCTCTCTCTACTCCCTACCTAAAAAGAAATCATATTGGAAGTCTTTTATTTGCTAGTCTTTTACTAACAACATCTCAGTCAGGCCAGTATCTATTAGCAAGCTACCAAAACTAAATGCTCCCTCGGATTATCCCCAGTATCTATTTCATAAACATATGGCTTAAGAATAGAAATAGTAAAATAATAATAATAAACTGTTATAATAAGTAAAACTAAGTTTGTCTTAATGAAACAGACAACTCAGGGAAATAAAACTTAACAAAAAATGCCAAGAGAACTAAGTTCCCCTAACAATCTCTTTAAATATTCCTGGATAACAATTCTTGTGATTTATTCAACAAATTAATTATTGAAGTTATTTTCCTAAAATATAAACACACTATTAAAAAAAAAAAAAAAATAATAGTAGTAGTAATAACAACTCTAACTTTGAGATAAGGTCTACTTAATGCCTTTGATTAATTCATAGCAAATTAAATTCCAACCCATTGGTAATAAACATTTGAAAAATAATGCATTATTTTTACAAATGTTAACACATAAAAATGATAGAATTTTATGAACATCAGACAAATTTGTATTTAAATGTGAAAGCAGAGAAAAAGAAAAGCGATTAAGAAGCCAGAGCTCTCCACAGTATCAGGTATGAAGACTTTTTTATAGATTATGTTTTCGTATCAGTTTGAATGAACTAGAGTGCAATTTGTTGAGTAAATGCTTCCAAAATAGGCTTTTAAGTAATCATCGTCATAAATTCTATGTTTATACATACTGAGGAGCAGTAAATGTTGGATCATTTTGCTGGTCATAAGGATCAATTTCCCATTCGGTGTTTTGCATAATAAATTTCACAAACAGTTTGTAAATGGTGTGTTTAGCTTTGATTTCTACTGTCATTGCAACAAAGAACGAAACAAAAAACATAACCCCAGATGACAACGTTATCACTTCTTCTGTGGTGAGTTTCACTTTATTTTTGGTACTTTTTTGTACCTGTCCATTGTCTGAAAGAAAACACATTACTGTTGCTACTGCACAGGAGATCATAATCAGCAAATTGATGAAAAACACTGCATGTAAACATTTATCTTTCCCACTGACTCGTGGCCATTGCCAGTTGTGCATCTGAAACGAAGAAAGAAAGAAAACAAAACTTTAATATTTAAAAAAATAAAAGGAGACGCATTTCAAGAAAACTTGACATCAATTGAACGTACAATTTATAGAAAATTTTACAGCGACAAAGTTAAATAAATGGTGAAAACAAATGCTTAATTTGTCTACAATTTAACCTTTAATGTTAATTCACCTACAATTGTTAATCATTAATCTTCTTACAAAGAAATTTGATGTAGAATAACAGAGTCAAGTTGTATTTCTTTAAGGAGGATTCAATGTTAACAACAAAGACAAATATTTAGGTTGGGAATCCAGCCTTCTGTTTCTTTCCCCTGAGACATTGAAAAAGGGTTGAATGCTTCCCACCCTTTTTGATTAAGTTATTAAAACACAGAAAATGCAACTGAATGTACTCTGACCAAATTCTAACTTGAGGAATCTAAAAGAACCAATGGAGTTCCAAAAATGTAAACCTTCCTTGTTTCCATACATCAATAACAAGTTGTTAGGTTCTGATAATCACAAAGAGTCTAACATCAACTCTTTTCTTACAATGGTTACGTTGAAATATTCTGCTGTCGTTTCAATTAATTTTAAAATTCAGAATTGCCATTGACTCTTCTGAGTTCCTCTGTCCTTTGTTGGTCTTGTTTTTAATCCCGTGGGGTGTTGAAAATCCACCCTCCTCACCAAGCAAGCTTAGTGGGGTTGTTGGTTTAGTTGCTGACTATTCAATGGTTGCATGATGCCACTTGTTAATCATTCTAGGTTATTATTTACTTGTTAACTCTTATAATCATACTATTACTACTATAATTCCAACCTTATTATTTATTTGTTCACTACTATAATTTCATTATTATTACTAGAGGTCCCATAATTGTCTCCCTGATTTCTTTAGACAGTAAATGATAGCAGATTAACGTGGCTGTTGGTTTAGCTGCTGATGTTGCTGTGGCGCTATTACTATTATTATTATTATTATTATTACTAAAGACAGTGAGCTGCCAGGCAAAATGCTTAGCGGTAGTATTGTTGGCACACTGGGCAAAATTCTTACTGGCATTTTGTCCATCCTAGTTTTGAGTTCAAATTCTGCTGAGATCGACTTTGCTTTTCATCCCTTCAGGGTTGATGAAAAATGTACAAGTCAAGTACTGGGATCAATGTAATTGACTTACACCATACCCTGACATTGCTGGCCTTGTGTCAAAATTTGAAATCATTATTTTTATTATTATTCTGAATGAAAGCTGCTATTCAGTTTTGTTGTAGACCTTGAGAATAAAACAGTGATAGGTGATAGAATATAATGATTGTATATACAGCATACGAGTGTGTGTATAAAACTTATAAACCAGGTATGCTTCATGTAGAACACTATTTAAATATCAATTTAAGATAGAAAAAAGCCAACAGAATTTGAATGAATTACCTACTGCTTACCAAATGACTACATTTCTAGCTTTTGTGTTATTCTGTTAATAAACTGCTACATATAACACACCTTTCACTCCCTATCTAAGACCCTTTATCTTCCTGTAGTAACTTTTGAAATTCTAAGTTCCTTAGTTTTCTCCCCACTAAATTAAAGAGAATTATTGGAGGGAATTATCAGACTGACACATAAAGAAATAAGATGTAACGAGACAAATATTTGGCTAATTGCCAATATTCTGCAACAGCAACAACAAACAAACAAAAACTGAATCTATATTTTGCAGTAGCATCTGAATCTAAAATAGATCCACTTCTATTTGAAGCCAGGAATATTCCATTGTAATATAAAGCTTATTCAGAAAGTTATTTCACATATTCTCACTCAGTTCTCGACAATTTTTGGTTACTATGGTAGTTTACCATGGTAACAGAAACACATTCCATCTGTTATCCGTGGACTCAATATAAAACACTGAAATTACCATTTTCTTTCCTTCCAAAAGAAAATGTTAGTTTCTAAATATGTTAATGGCTCACATATTTGGGGGCAGATAGAAGCTGTCTTGGCACATTTTGGAAATAGTCAAAAAATTTATTAAAAACAATATTTATATAACTTATAATAATACTAATTATTATTAACATTTTTCTGACATACAAAATCTTTTATATTAAAAAGAAATATTCACTTTTATCATCAGAAACCAAAATTCATATTGTCATTGTCATCATCATTTAATGTCCATTGTCCATTTGTCCATGCTGGCATGGGTTGGTCAGTTTGACTGGGTTGGCATGCCGGAAGGGCTACACTAGATTCCAGTCTGACTTGGCATGGTTTTCTATGGCTGGATGCTCTTCCTAATGCCAACCACTCCAAGAGTGTAATGGGTGCTTTTATGTGACACTGGCATGGGTGCCAATTTGCATGACACCAGTATCTGCCACGACTGCAATTTTGCTCAGCTTGATGGGTCTTCTTCTCAAGCACGACATAATGCCAAAGGTCTGTCATTGCCTCCAAGAGGTCCAACACTCGAAAGGTGTTCTTTACTTGCCACCAGCACGGGTGCACTTAGCTTGACAAGTCCTCTCAAGCACAGCACATTGCCAAAGGTCCTGGTCACTAGACATTGCGTCTGTATGGCTTAAAGTTCGAAGATCATGCTTCACCACCTCGTCCCATGTCTTCCTGGGTCTACCTCTACCACAGGTTCCCTCCACAGTTAGAGATTGGCACTTCTTTACACAGCTGCCCTCGTCCATACACATCACATGATCATACCAGCACATTTGTCTCTCTTGCACACCACATCTGATGATCTGCTTATGCCCAACTTTTCTCTCAAGATGCTTACTCTCTATTGAACAAACACACTGACGTTTTACATCCAACAAAGCAAACTAGCTTCATTTCTTTCAAACTTACGCATATTCTCAGCTAGTCCATGTTTCACTGCCATGCAGCATAGCTGTTTGCACACAGGCATTATACAATCTGCCTTTCACTTTGAGAGAGACCCTTTGTTGCCAGCAGGAGTAGGAGCTCTCTGAACTTTGCCCAGCCTTATCTTATTCTCACAGTTATGCTCTTGGAATATCCACATCCACTACTAACTTGGTCACATAGATAATGGAAGCTATCTACTACCTCTAGCTTACCCAACTGGCAGTTGATGGAGTCTATTTTCTGCCCATTTTCAGCATTTATTGTACCTGTGCATCTTCCACATACAAAATTCTCATATTTTTCATATTTTTTGAAAAATGCAATTTTATTATTTTGGGGGAGTCACATCTTATGGCACACTAGTGTCCAGTGACACATAGAGAAACACTATTGTAAATTCATGGGGCATCTAGCCACATCTCATGGCACACAATTTGAGAAGAGTCTCTCTAAATAAAGCAGTGAAAATTAATGTTATCAAAGTAAAAATATGTTACAAGCTGCTTTAAATATAATTTATTGTACATTTAAATCTTCATTTTTCCTTTTATTTACAAAATGTGAATTTGAATCTTTTATTATTACAACAGAGAGGGAGAGATTCTCCCCATCTTTCTACTTCCATTCTGTTATCAAAACAGGTTTCATCCTTCATCATTCACAAAACTCTGTTGTTCTTTCTTTCTCATCTGGTTTTGTTTTCTTTAAAAAAATACAATTTCTCAAACCACAAATTAATGATTTCTCTCAAAATAACAACACAACACTAAACAGAATGATGATGTAAAGAATAAAAGAAAACAATATTTGATTGCATAAAATAACATTTTATGTTATCAAGTGTTGTTGGTGAGTTTTATTGCGAAAACAGAGAACAAACAATCAAATTGTAAATCTATAATTGAACACCAATATCACTGAACAGCAATGGAATTTTCAACATCAAAACATATGTAGCAGATATAAATAATTCAATTAGAGATGGCATCACACATAGTACAAGAGTTTACCAATGTTAATTTATTTTGAGTCCAATTACAGAATTAGAGTGGCAGAACTAAAATGTTACATTATCACCATCACCCCCCCCCCCCTCCACTGGGATCTTTGTTGAACTTGATTTCTTTGCAAACATTGGACTAAGCACCCAGTCCCTTCTTTGTTCACATTCACTTTGCTGATTTGCAAACTAAATGTTAACCACATCAATCTCTGCTGATTATCCCCTCCCGTGCTGTCAGGAATAAACATGTCTTGGGTACTACCCACTCGTGTCAGGAAGGGACGAAAGGATTTTGAGCACTGTCCTGTCTACTCTGACTAACTTACAATGAAAGAATGAACGTCAACAAAATAATTGATGGTGGCCACATATATCTATATAGATTGGTGGATTAGATCTTTGAAGGCAATGGTAAATATAGGGTATTTAAGGAACAGCTTAGGAACTGCACATATTGTATGTGTTTTAACTGGATATAGTGTTAGAGAAATATACTGAGGCAAGATAAAGTTTACAACACCAAACGAAAGAGCTTCCTTGTCATCATCATCATCATCATCATCAGCATTTTAATGTCCTCTTTTCCATGCTTGCTTGGGACAGATTCTCTACAGCCAGATTCCCTTCCTGACTCTAAGCAAGATCATTTTCCCTAGGTCAGACATGTTTTTGTAGAATGTTGGAAATGAATGACATTCTTTGTATGTCAATGATACACACAACTGTAAGGTAAGGAGATACAAACATAAACACACACACACATGATGGGCTTCTTTCTGTTTCCATCTATCAAATCCACTCACAAAGCTTTGGTTGACCCTGGGGCGACAGTAGAAGGCACTTGTCCAGGGTGCCATACAGTAGGACTGAACTTGAAACCATGTGGTTGGGAAGCAAACTTCTCAACTCCATGGTCATGTCTAAGCCTTGTAGAAAATGAATTACAGTGAGTTTTGAATTGCTGTGAAAGAGTGACAGCTTTGGATGTGTATCTGTTTGGTGAGAGAAATTATCGAGGCTAATGTTACGATTGTAAGAAGGGTGAATCAGAAACAGAAAGAGGTGAAAGAGGAACTATTAGTGATATCAAGTGAGAAAATCAATGATATCTAACAGAATGTCAGCAGATATCTAACAGATATCTAACAGAATGTCAGCAGCAGCATTTTTCTGAGAAAAAATGTGAAATTTCTGTTGCCAATCAGTATTGAATTCACTATCTTCCATTTAGCATTCAGTCTTCATTGGTAATAAGAAAAAAAAATATTATAGTGAAAGTCATTGAATAAGAAATGGGAAAGATTTGTATGAGAGAACTCACAACTAATAAAAGACAACTTGGCATTGAATCAAGTATCTGGATTACACACCTCCAAAGGATCTGGATTACACACCTCCAAAGGATCTGGATTACACACCTCCAAAGGATCTGGCTATGAGAAATCTAAACAATCTACTTCATTCATATCAACTAAGAGTAAATTTTCAATAAATTTTTGGAGGAGGTGAATGGTGCCTATACTTTTTTAAAAAGTCCTACTTTTCACAATTATTATTCTTTAACTAAATTGAAAATACAATGAAAATCAAACTGAGAATGATTGCTTGATCAATACAGACAAGAGTTATAAAAACAATTATTAATATCTTTACAACACACAAGACCACAAAATAAATAATGCTAATTATCAATGCATTATGTAATATATATATATATATATAGCTGTAAGCAATCTCTCATATACACACACATTGTATCTTATAAGCACATTATATTTTATAAATATTTGCATTTCTTATGAAATATTGTAAGTTTGAAGGAGTTTTGCTTCTTACAAAATATATTTAAATAAATGATAAATACAACAAAATATGGATGTTAAAGTAATTTATTTTTAAAAGTATCCTTTAAAATATATTCACAACCAAAAACGAAAATACAAAAGTTTCACATGCCGAATAAAAAAAAATGCTCAACAAATATGTTTTAAGAATATTTAAAACTGACACCAACAAATGAAGTTGAATCAAAATAGTAAAATATTGGTCAACAATCAACAATATAGTTTTAAGAAATAACAAAGAAAAATTTTATTTCATTTAATGCCGAAATTGCAGATGTTTCCTTAAAATAATAACATTACCACAAGGTTGTAGTGAAGAGTTCCAAAGACACAGTTGCAAAATTTCCCCAATTCTAAATCAGACATTCTACTCCAAGCAAGAGACACAGCAAACTCCAGCCCTCACACTACCTGACTGACATCAACACTATCGACAAGCCAATATTGTATTCCTAATTAGTTTTAATAACAATTTTATTAATCTTAAATGATGTAATGGGAGGTGTAACAATATAAGAACAATATTCCTCTCTCTGACAGAGTCCACCTTTGCCCACCTCTACTGAAACCACCAGGAACCTTGCAACAGACTGGACTGTGGATAAAATCTAACATGCTTAGACTGCACTCAATACAAAAACATTACATTTGTAATGTTGTTGTCAAATGGGGAGATGTTTGGTTAAAGTGGAACATCTAACAGTTTGACAATATGCATGTTACAGGTCCATGATCATGGATGAACATGGATAAACAACAACAATTACCATAGCCATACCACTACTGTGTAAAACTACTACTACTACTGCTGATGCTACTATATTACTGTTGCCTCTGCTACTACTATTATAGTCTCATTTTAAAGCAACTGAGTATTTGATTCAAATACAAGATAGCATAGAAGTAGCTGGTTCATTAACATGTTTGCATTCCATTCAGGGCTCCGGTGCCATGTTGCAAGTTTAATCATGCTGTGTCTGATAGCAAGAGTTAAGGTGTGGCAGGGTATGTTTTTCCCTGTGCCATACACATTGATGCTGTAATACAGTATTAGGGACCAAGAGTCCAGAGATGTACAACAGAGACTCTACAACAGAATATGGAATTTACATCAAACTGTGATACAGTTCCAATGAATATAACAATGAATGTTTTAAATGGTTGATTTCACTCTTACATTAAAATAAACAATAAAAACTGTCTGAATTTCAACCAATTGGTTTCAAACCAAATCACTTGATTAGCAGCAGTGAAGCACAGACCGAAAAACACAAGTCTTGAGTGAAGAAATATCAAGAAAGTAGGTCTTACCTTAAAACGTTTGTGTCTGTGAAATTCATAATGACATAACTCACAGCGAGGGGGTTTCTTGGACTTTTTAGTAGATATTTCAATCCATTTCTGTTGAACAATAAAAAAAATTTATTCTACATAAGGTTTAGTTTATAAGCTATATTCAGAGTGATCTTAAAAGAATAAAAAATATTGTTTTGTCATAAATGAATATATTTTAGTTCAAATATTGAACAAATTTCAGAAATCAACAAAAGTTTCAGGTACAATAACTAAGATCACATGATCATATCTACAGAATTTCCTTGTCTAAGAAACTAGGGATGATGGTTTGTTTCAATAATTAGTGAGTATAAACAGTTTTAAAATGGAATAAATTGATTTGCTGTGTGGAAGAGGTAATTTCTACCATTTCAGGCAGTACTCTACTCTACAGACAACTAATACATACACAGCACCCTCAGAAACTATCTTCTTCCTATAAAGGGTTCCAGCTGAAATGGATTTTTTTTTTTCATCTTATAAAGGGTTCCAGCTGAAATGGATTTTTTTTTTTCATCTTATAAAGGGTTCCAGCTGAAATGGATTTTTTTTT
>NC_068993.1:404819-419529 GCF_001194135.2 Octopus bimaculoides
GATTTTTTTTTTTTCATCTTATAAAGGGTTCCAGCTGAAATGGATTTTTTTTTTTCATCTTTTTCATGACAAACCATTTTATTCCACATCTGCACTGTTTTTGTCAGTTAAGTTCAAAACAGGAGGTAAATACCAGAATGTATGTGAATGTTATCTGGAAATGATTGTAGAGCAGAGCTCACTACAAACTCTATCAATCTCTTGGCTTTGTGCATGCATTTTTTCAGTAAATTTCAATGAATCTATTAATAATCTTAATTGCTTTTGGTCACTGAAGTGGAAGGAAGATCTTTAAGACCACTGTCATAGTTAGAACAAAGGCGATGCTAATTTTGTTAAAAGGATGTCTTCAGTATAACCCATTGAATAAAGACATACCAGTGTTAGTTTTGGAATCATCTGTTGTTCAGCAACTGTCGTTGGAGTTTGTTGAGGTCTAAGACAATAAGAAAAATACCATTTCATCTGTTTTTGATATTTTGTTATATCTATAATTTTGATGGATAAATCCACCTAGGCTTAAGCAGCAGGTGTCACAGCTGATATAAGTTTTTGCTATAAACCAACCAATGTGGGAGCTTTCATATGGTCACTCAAATTGTTAGAAATATCAACCAAATCTCCCTCAAATCACATATTGCTGTCTTAAACAGGAAAGGACAGACACATTAGTTAATCTAGTTCTAGATATACTCTGCCTAAATGAAAGGCAGGAAGGTCATTGCTATAATCAGTGACAGAACTATAATTAGTGGGAGTACTATGATATTCACAAGTATTTTTGGTAGTCTCCAAGTAGTCAGTTCTTACAAATGAAAAAAAAACTACCGTCAACAGCTGATACCCAGTCCTCCTCCTCCTCTCCTCTCGGTGTTCTGTTTATCTCTAGTTTACGTAACTCTAGGAAAATCCAGGTTAACAAGATTTGTTTTATGGTCTCTTGTTAAAATGACTGAAGAAAAAACAGAGAATAGTGGGAAAATTTCACTAATGTCTATACTTTGCAATGATGTCTCTAATAAATTATTTCCTTATAATAATAATAATAATAATAATAATAATAATAATAATAACAACAATAACAACAACAATAACAATAATAATAACAACAACAACAATAATAATAATAATAATAATAATATTAATAATAATAATAATAATAATAATATTAATAATAATAATGATAATAATAATAATAATAATAATAATAATAATAATAATACAGTTATTCAAGTAAGGCTATAATTTAAATATTGAAGGGGAAAATATTGGTAAAAAATGAAAATTAAAATCTGAAAACTGAGCAACAACTTCATTAATAAATTAAAATTGAACATCAATTTGTTAATATTTTAAATAAAAAAACACAAAACATCTTCACATCTTTTATAAAGATGAAAATAAAAGTGGTTTGTATTTCTTTGAAAAAGATTTTTCTGTGAAGAGAGCTTGAGTGTGTTTGTTTCCTCAAATGGGACCAAATTCAGATGAAGATGTTAATATTCAGTTTGATTTCTTCCAGTTTATTGGTTGAAGAAGTAAAGTCAGTTGGTGTTCCAAGGGTTGTAGAGAATAAGGAAGAAAGTGGTGGGCATCGAATACATTCAGGAGTAACAAACAGTGGGGAATAGGAAGAGGATGATTAGGGTGGGGGAGGAGGAGGAGCAGACAGCTTCATGGTCAGAGAATATTGTTTGTCAGTCCAACGACCATTCTCAAATATGGTCAATAATGTGTGTGTGTGTTGGATAAACATGGATCAAGTGTTACAATGTACTCAAGATTTGAATTATGTCAAGAACAGTTCAAACTGGATGATTCCTTTCTCCATGCTTCACCATTATCCAAACCAAGAAAGAGTCTCCCACACAACACACAAACCTCTCTCACCTCTGAAATCAATCCTTTCTCTTTTTTCTTTTCTTTGGTCCCTTGTCAAAAGGATTTCTATTTATTTTTGGAATCTTCCTTTTCTCCATTTTACAACTATGATGCTTCTGTGAGCAGGATTCCTGTGAAGAAAACTGCCATATTTACTGCTCCCCCCCCCATTGCAACCCACTCCACTAAGTTCACCATTTTCTGCACATAAACACAACACAATATTACCAGGTGCGAGTGTGGTTGTGTGGGAAAACACTTGCTTCCCAACACAATGGCTCCAGGTTCAGTCCTATTGCAGTGCACCTTGGGCAAGTGTCTTCACATTTGCACATTGTTGTTCATGCACACTGACATTGCACAATCGGCAGAGCATTGCTAGCTTTTTTTCTTTCTAGTTTTCACAAGTCCTCTGCATTCAGGGCCCACATCTCACTATGACGTAGCATTGCTGTTCATACACAAGTATCATACAATCTGCCTTTCATTCTCAGAGAGACGCCATTTTTTTTTACTAACAGAGGTAAAAGCCCTCTGAACTCTTTCCAGCCTCTTCTTATTCTAGCAACTATAACTTCAGAACATCCTCCTTCACTGCTAATTAGGTCACTGAGGTAACAGAAGCCATCAGCTGCCTCCAGAAATCCTCCTGAGTATTTCAGAAAATCTCTTTCCCATCTGCTCTCAGCATTTGCTGCTCCTGCACGTCTGCCACAGACAAAGTTTAATTTATGTCAAATTGAGATGAGATACCTGGCTGCAGTCAACATTAGTGAAGCAACTCTACAGATCTAAAATGTTGATAAATTCTAGATGAGACAAAGTAAGGTGTATTTCAAGGTTACGTTTTGGAATTGCCCAATAACCAAGAGGTGAACAGTTCAGTTCAGTGGATTTGTTTTTATCTTTCAATTCAATTGTAAATTGTTGTTTTCAAATAAATAATGCACTAAAACCTTACAGCTGTGTGTGAGAGTGTGTGTGTGCATGCGCACGTGCGTATGTGCATGTGTGTGTGTATGAGTGAAAAAAATAAAACTAAAAGCACTCAAGTAATGTGGACAAAACGTTTTGTAGTTAATTATTCAATGATACTATATTGATAAGTAGGAGGAGATGAACATATTTAATACAGATGAGATATATTAACGAGACAATGAGAGGAGAACATTAGGTCTGATTAATTAAGCATAGTGTTTAACATTGAAATATCTTCAGGCTTTAATTCTGTGTATCTTCTACAGTGATTTCTTCATCACAATATCTTGAACAAAATATTGTGAAGACTAGGTTTCACTGAAGAGCTATGATAATGCAGAAACATACCTAAAATTGTCTCTCATATGTAAAAACAATTAATATAATATTACTCATTGTTAGCATTTTCAAACTTTTGATGCTTTGAATAAACAGCTCCTACCTCACCTTGCTTATGTAGAGGAAATATTGGTTGATTGGTGCATATTATTTCAAGAATAACATGTGGAGGGAACATGTGGAAGGGGTACACCCAGAAAGATGAGGGATGAAGTGGTGAGAAAGGATCTTCAGACGTTGCATCTCACAGAGAGGATGACAGGGGACCAAGACTCCAGGTGGTTTGCTATGCTTGGAAAGACACGTCAAACTAAGTGAAAGCATGGTTGCCCCATGTCCCCTGCATCTCTCTCCAGCTGAGGGTTCCTAATCTTGAAGGCCCGTGGGTGCTGGTGCCATGTGAAAAGCACTCATACCAGGGCTGTGTACTGGTACACTGTACAATAGCATCCAGTCCACACTCTGTAAGGTGGTTGGCATGTTAGGAAGGGCATCCAGCTGCAGAAACCATGCCAAAACAGACAACGGAGCCCAAGCAGCTCTTCAGCTGGTCAGCTCCTGTCAAACTGTCTGACCCATGCCAGCATGGAAAACAGATGTTAAATGATGAAGATTATAATTATCATTAGATAACAGTATCAATTAGAACAACACAAGTAAACTATTTGATAATAATACTATATAAAAACTGCGTCTATTAATACTTCTTAACTATTTTCTAATACTTAACTATATAATACAATACTACTATTAACAGTAATATATAAATTAGTATTAGTATTGATATGTAAGTATTACATAATACATTGTTATAGTATAGATTTTATCATTCAATGACGGCACTTCAAGTCAACATATTTAGATTTCTGCCTCAAGAGTGTTGTTATCAGTCCAGAGCTACTTCAATTACAACGACAAGATAGAGAAGAGATACATTATTATGTCTATCTGTCTGTGTGTCTGTTACAGTCTGGTGGCAGGATCTTATTAATCTGCCACTTGGACCGAGAACATATTATCCTGTGTAATTACTAAAAATAGGTTGATCTCTTCTTCAGCAAGATCATCTCAGCTGATAAATAAACATTCTTTCCCTAATTATTCTGGATTTTAACGAGTCTTTCTCCAAAACTTATCACTGAATTTACAACAATTAATTTTCCCCTGCTTTAGCAACATTAACATTGTAGTTTAGCAATTATTAATTTTAGTTAATGTATACTAATTATCAATCACAATATCATGCACTAACCGAGAAATACCATTTTTGTTATCGTATTAGCTGTTAAGTATGATGTTGCTGTTTAGCCTGTGGCTGGCTTTGATCAAAGGCAGTTCAACCATGACCATCCAACATAAGATTCTTGAATAGCTTATCTAGGGTTATATTATCCAGTGTGTGTGTTCTTTTATTTTAATACAGCTGGATGTAATTTGAGGTAGATTTTGCTGCTTCTTCTTGCAGCTCAAAATGTCCACTTGGAGTCTTCCACCTTTGTAAGTTATTTTTGACAGAGCAGCAACAGCAGTCTTAATAAAACTTCTAAAAATACGACAGGATAAACACAGAACAATCCCACTGTATATATTTAGTGTTGTGGGATCGGATTCTGGAGATAAAAAGTCAACATTATATTGTTAAAGCCAATGAAAAGCGCCAAATTAATCCTCATAAAATATTCCTAAAGTATTAATGACTGCCATAATGTAAAGTTAATTAATGTTACTATAATGTAATAAATGCTCTGGATTTTGTATATAAAAATGGTGGGGGGGGGGAGTCCTCAAAATTCTCAAAGAGACTTTTTTATCTGCTTTGCAATTTAAAAACAATATACATATTTCATTATCATCACACAATTTATTAACTACTACTACTACTGCTGCTGCTGCTGTTGTTACTACTACTACTACTACTACTACTACTACTACTACTAATAATAATAATAATAATAATTTGCCATGATGCAGTACCAGGCAGTGGCTCTCGTGGCTTCTGATCTTAACTGATTGGAAGTGTTATCATGTACATTGTTTTGTCTTGGTATATAAGATGCGTTACAGCAAATATTCTGCTTAATACTATATATTTGCTTGACCTTCACCAGTGGAGCATGTCCCTTGGTGGCTGATGATATGTACATCTCTGATCACGAGCATAAGTAGTTGGGGAGCAACATAGCCATGTGTTGAGAGGAATTCTTTGGGTTTTGGATAATTCACCTTTGGAAGCATGGGTGTTTTGTTCAACATCCTTAAACAACCTTTATTCAGGGACCTTTTGAGCGGAATGGGCTACTCAACCTGAAGAAAATTCTAACTGGGCCCCACTTGCAAGGTCATGCATGGTTTATCTTGATGTGATATCACCAAGTCATGCACATATGGTTGTGATGCATATGCCTGGTGTACCCTTATCAGACGGGTGGTCATGATATGTAAACTGGGTTTTGCATATTTGAACCTCAGTGTCACTTTGATGGCATACGTTGCTCTCTCACTCAATGATAATAATAATAACCCTTTCTGCTAAAGGCACACGGCCTGAAATTTTAGGGGAGGAGGCTAGTTGATTACATCAAGTCCAGTGTGCAACTGGTACTTATTTGATTGACCTTGCAGGGATAAAAGGCAAAGTTGACCTTGGTGGAATTTGAACTCAGAATGTAAAGACAGATGAAATGCCACTAAACACCTTACCCAGCAAGCTAAAGATTCTGCCTTTTAATAAGAATAATTTTTTCTACTATAGACACAAGGCCTGGATTTCGTGGGGAGGGGAACAGTCGATCACATTGACCCCAGTACTCAACTGGGACTTAATTTATCGACCCCGAAAGGATGAAAGGCAAAGTTGACCTCAGCAGAACTTGAACTCAGAATGTAGCAGCAGACAAAATATCACTCAGCATTTTGCCCAGTGTGTGAATGATTCTGCCAGTTTGCTACCTTTTAATAATAATAATAATAATAATAATAATAATAATAATAATAATAATAATGATGATGATAATAATAATTAGTAGTAACAGAAGCTGTATAAACATCAAAAGTCAATCTTGATCTCCAACTTAATGTGGAGGTGGTGTCAGAACACACAATACTGCATTATTTATCTCACACACACACACACAGAGCTCTAATGAGGCATGCTGTTTAGTGGTCAGGGTATTGAACTCATGATCATGAGATTGTGGTTTCAATTCCTGGACTGGGTGATACATTGTGTTCTTGAGCAAAATACTTCATTTCACGTTGCTCCAGTCGACTCAGCTGGCAAAAATGAGGAAACCTGCGATGGACCAATGCCTCATCCAAGAGGGGAATATATATGCCATGGGAACTAGTAAACCAGCCCTAGGAGTTTATATGGCTCCACAAAGTGCTTTATCCTTTATACACACACACACACACACACACACATTTCTCAAAGAGGAGAAAACAAAAGAGAAGCAATTTTAGGTCAACATCCCCCCCCCTTTTTTTCAAAGTCTTGACATTACATGATAGTTGTAAACAAGTGTCCCCACCATGCAAGCTGTGTCCTTATTTTCCAATATTCTGTGAAAACATGCCTGGTCCAGAGGAGAATATGACCTGACTTGAAAACTGGCGAGGGTTCGTGACTGGAAGAGCATCCATCCAACCCATGCAACCATGGAAAAGTGTACGTTAAAACGATATATAAGCATATGTGTATATATACATACATTATACATACATACTTACATATATATATATGTATATATATATATATATATATATATGGTGGTTGTCTACTCCTTAATCAGAGTTTGACCCCTTCCTGTACCTACACCTTAGATCTATCATGGCATCTGATGTGGCTTTTTAAACCAGACAATGTTTTGAAAAGACACCCAAATAGATTGCATATCTGATTTGGACTACCAAGAGCTACAAATAAGTCCTGATTTTTGTGGATCTTAAAATGTTTTTTGAGGCCTCTGTTAGATTTCCAAACCTCCTCGTATACATTGCCTTGAAAGGCGTGCACAGACATATAGGCAGAATATTTGGTGGAGGTTCGTTTTCCATGGGTTCACAGATGAGATTTGAACCCAGCAAAAGAAAGGCATGGTCTGTCACAAACTGTGCACACAAAAAGGTCGTTGTGATTCACCTTCTCGATCGTAACATTCTTCCTTAAATCTCTCTTGAGTCTTGCATCATCCTGGCCACTTCAAGCACTTTCACTCCATTCCACACTTTTGTTCACCATCCAACTCGAACCAAAGCAAGGGTTTCTATGTCCTCTGGATTCCAAGTGACTTCATTGTAGTTCTTTGCCATCCTTAAACCTTTTTTTTAGGTTTATGCCAATAGTGTTTCCCCTCTGGAAGTTCATCATAATTTGCCATTTGAACAATATGGCCATACCATTTCATTTGGTTTCTCAAAATCATAGCTTTAACTGAGGTGATGCCTGCAGATGCAAGGACATCTGTATCTCAAGTAAAAGAACTCCATTTAGTGTTTAAAATGCAACGAAGGCATTTTTGGTGGAATTGTTCTAACAATTTGAAATGTCTTTCATAACATGTCCATGTTCCAGAAGAATACAACAGGGATGTTAAGACAAATGATTTGTAA
The DNA here is from genome assembly GCF_001194135.2 of Octopus bimaculoides. Lineage (NCBI taxonomy): Eukaryota > Metazoa > Mollusca > Cephalopoda > Octopoda > Octopodidae > Octopus > Octopus bimaculoides. Next base: position 412,629 of record NC_068993.1, read on the forward strand.
AGAGCCAATTTTGCATTGTTATTTATATATCATTGGCGCCAAACACGTGACTCCAAGCCACCAAATCCTTGTGCTGTCCTTTGAATTCGCAGATGTATTTCTATGTCCAGATTTCCATCATTTTGAACAGAGCTTCCAAGGTAGATGAAAGAATCAACATCCTCAAGTAACTTACCCTTAACTACCAAGAGCTACAAATAAGTAGCATGGTTTATCTTGATGTGATATCACCAAGTCATGCACATATGGTTGTGATGCATATGCCTGGTGTACCCTTATCAGACGGGTGGTCATGATATGTAAACTGGGTTTTGCATATTTGAACCTCAGTGTCACTTTGATGGCATACGTTGCTCTCTCACTCAATGATAATAATAATAACCCTTCCTGCTAAAGGCACACGGCCTGAAATCGTGATTGAACCAAATTCGATGACTGGCACCTGTGCCAGTGGAGCGCTAAGAACACCGTTCGAGCATGATTATTGCCAGAGCAGCTGTCTGGCTTCCATGTCAGTGGCACGTAAATAGCACCATCTGAGCATGATCGTTACCAGCGTCGCCTCCCTGGCACTTGTGCCAGTGGAACGTGAAAAGAACATTCGAGCGAGGTCGTTGCCAGTGCCGCTGGACTGGCTCCTGTGCAGGTGGTGAAAAACAGCATTTGAGTGTGGCCGTTGCCAGTACCGCCTGACTGGCCCTCATGCCGGTGACACGTAAAAGCACCGACTACACTCTCGGAGTGGTTGGCGTTAGGAAGGGCATCCAGCTGTAGAAACTCTGCCAGATCAGATTAGAGCCTGGTGCAGCCTTCTGGTTCGCCAGTCCTCAGTCAAATCGTCCAACCCATGCTAGCATGGAAGGTGGACGTTAAACGATGATGATGATGATGATATATATATTTATATATATATATATGTGTGTGTGTGTGTGTGTGTGTGTGTGCATTTGTGTTTGTCCCCCCACCATCGCTTGACAACAAATGTGGTGTGTTTATGTCCCTGTAACTTAGTGGTTCGGCAAAAGTGACCGATAGAATAAGTACTAGGCTTACAAAGAATAAGTCCTGAGTGTTGATTTGCTCGACTAAAGGCAGTGCTCCAGTATGGCCGCAGTCCAATGACTGAAACAAGTAAAAGAAAAAAATACATACGTACATACATACATATAAATATATAATATACATACATATATATGTGTGTGTATGTGTGTGTGTGTCTATATAACCCTCTACATATATAATAATATATATGCATACATATATATATATGTATATATGCACATACATATACAGATACATACACATACACTTACACATATACACATACATGCATAAATACATATATACACATATATTCACATACATATATATGTAGATTCATATATTGCTTGATAGATTGGACCTAATAATTCTAGTGTATTGTTTAGTGTGGAAAAGAAAATGAAAGAGAGAGAGAGGGAGAGAGAGGGAGAGAGAGAGAGAAAGAGAGAGAGAGATGAATTAGTAGTGTTCCTACATGTTTCTATGCAAGGTAGTTGACATTGAAAGGTGGGTTGGTAAGGCAATGGGCTGAAGCAGAGCTTGTTCCACTCAGGTGGGTAGAGTCGGGATTTCATTTTGCTCCAATATCAGGAGTTAGTAAAGTGCTTCATACAAACTGAGTGGTCGCTAAAAGGTTATGAATTCATTTTGTCTTATGAATGGAATGTCCTAAGAAAAAAAAGTAAAAAAAGAAGAAAAGAAAAAGGCACACATTAATTGCTTTGGACAGTGTAAAATATCTAAATGATTGGTTTATTTCAAAATTAATTGAGCTCAATGATCAACCAATTAAGTTGAACCTGGAGATCAATCAGGTAATTTAGTTGAGCCTTTGAGACTGGAGATCAACCAATAATGATTTGCAAAGTTGTAAGGAAAACAGTAGAATATTTTGTGACAAGTTGTTAATGATGGAAATTTGGAAGAAGCAAGATTAGTTCTCGTCTATGATTAAATATAAAAGTACATCAACGAAATAGATGATGACATAATAATAATGATGTTGATGATGATGATGTTGGTGATAATGATGTCAGGATATATATATGCACATATATATATATACATATATACATGCCTATGTACATACATATACACACATAGATGTGCATACGTACATACAAGTAGATATATGTTTAAAGATAGAATTTATGATGCTTCTTGGATGATTAGAATCTTTATTCATATACCTTAAGCACCCATTTTGTTATCCACTGACACCACCAATAGTTGAATGCAAAAATAGCTTTTCTTAGATTATATTTCTTCTTAGCGTTCATTTTCTATGTACCAGAAATGTTTCCTTAGCTCACTTTGAGTTTAACTAATTTCAGATCAACTCGTAAATGTGTTAACATGTGTTTTCGGAAATATTAATTTCAATCTAAATACGTTGATACAACAGAAATAACTGCTGGCTTTGTAAAGTGAATTCTACAATTACAGATGTGATTTTCTCTATATGTATTATATATACATATATATAATATATAGAGGTCTCCATTTAACTAAATATTCTATCAAAATACTGAGCTGGAGGACTCATTTAATACTCAAGTACAAACTAATGAAATCCTATAATTTCTGGTCATGTGGCAGCCAGCCTTGTTGCTAGTCCAGTAAAAGTGGTAAACACAACAAAATGAATTCATAAACATTTCTATTTGAAGAATTATTAATCTCAAGGTTTGCAATGAAAACTAAATGTGGCAACATCAAAAATGTCCATGCACCCTTCTGTCCTATCAACCTACTGGGTTTTTTTCTTTTTCTTTCTCAAATTAGGATTACAAAGAAATTCCACTCTCCATCCTTGACAAACAAGTAATCTCCAAAGTGTTGGTGCCAGCATGCTCTGTAAAGTGGCTGATGTAGAGCCTTGAGAAGCCTGTTTAGTCTTGTCAAAGACATGACATTCTCTTGAGTGCTGGCGTCGCAATAAAATACATCCAGGGAAGTGGTAGGCAATAGGAAAGACATCAAACTAGGGAAACCTAGGCACAAATGGAATGTACAAGCAAGAAGTGATTGCCTGACCTATCTAGGAAGGTGGGGGTAGTGACTCTGAAGAACAACTGATTCAGTGTGTAACTATTCCTCCACCCCATGCCAGCACGGGAAAGGCAGACATAAAAAGATTACAGTTACAATGATGATGATGATATTCATGATTACCATTGTAACTGTAATCATTGGATAATTATTTCCAAAATAAACTTTTCTCATTTTTTTACCAGTCATTAAGGACACACACACACACACACACACACATGCACGCGCACACTCACACACACATGCACGGTTTATCTCATACACAGAATTTCAATCATTCTGTATGTACATCATTCTGAAAATCCTGAGGAAGACTAACTCAAAAAAGAAGCATTGTCAAAGAACTTTTATGACTAAAAATGACAGCCAAATGTCCATAAAATCATATCTTATCTTAGAATAGGAAGGACACATTTGATAGTGTAGTCGTAGGTATACTATGTTCATAAAGAAAACAGATACTTAGAGCTACCCAATAAAAGATTGACCTTAAGATTAAACAGCTGCAATAACCACAATCTTTAGGGAAGTTTAGATTTTATTGTTAAATATATTTAATTATACAGCAATTAACAAAGGCTTTATAATTAGATGCCTCATTTATAGTTTTTTATGAAATAACTCAATTTTGGACCAAGATACTTCCTTTTCAATTTTGTTTTCCAAATCAATTTCTTGTAAGCAAAAACTCTTCAGTGCAAGGCATGTTCAATCTTTACACAACTTCCTCAGCAAATATCCTTTAAAAAATGGTTTTTATCATGTAGTAATACAAATATTAAAAACATTTAAAAAGTCACTTCATCTACAACAAAATATTTTAAAAAACAACTGCACTATTATGATAAATACAGGAGGGTAGAAACTCATCAGGAATATCACAGATGTACAACAGAAGATTTTGATACATAAAATAGCCTGATTTATGATAAAATTATAATAAAGTACAATTGACTATAAAAGTCTGTGTGATTTTAATGATTAAGACAATTATGGTGCAATTGCTTTAGGTTTCAATGTTTGTGTGTCATAGTGGTAGCCGTGAACAGACTGAGTGATAAAAAAATAAATCACTTGCTAAAGAAAGGTAACACAAGATTATTTTAAAGAAATTGTCTTCAATCAAAAGATAAGCAGAGGTTCTGTCAAAACATGTTTGATCAAACTACATGAGAAGAACAAAAAAAAAAGAAAGAAAAGAAAAATGTTTACATAAGAGAGTTTTTTTTAACTATTAGAGAGGACAATTTGATAAAAGAGTACCATCTCTATGAATAATATGTTGGTTTCCATCAAGAGTATGTCCCTGTAGAGAATATTGACAAAACTATTCAAATTGAATAGTGTAGGGCTATGAACGTTAATAGTGAAATTACAGTTCAATATTGTATTTCCTTCTGACCAAGCAAAAAGCCCCCACAGAGGCCTTTGTGTCAAGTCTTGCATCAGATGAGATTCTGAGATGTTCATCAATATTAAAAAAATTATTACTGAATTTAATAAATTGAACTTGCCAGTGATAATTAAAACTGGGCTAAAATCTCATCTCATCAATTTATTTCAAGAATCATTAGACAGTTATTAATTAACACCCCTATCCCATCCCATCCCATCCCAGTTAAAATAATTATTCTGTTAGTTTTATTCATTACAAATTTTATATGAGAAACAGAAAATGGAAGACTGCAAGAAAACTTACCATGAGACATCCATTGTGAATGAATCTTAATGTTCCTGAGCACCGACATGGTTTGAATAAGCTATCTTCTTTATCTCCTGGAAGATGGCAAATCCTACAAATTGGTAAGATATCAGTGCCTGTATCTGAATCATTGGAACATGGCCATTTCTTTATTGGTAAAGGAGTAGCGTTTGCACTTGTCAATGGAGTATTATTGTAACTTTGAAGAGGAGTTACTTCACCGCTTGGTAAAGGTGTCACTTGTACCATGACATACTCGTTAGAGTCATCGTTAAATCCATTCATTCCATACATCACTGATGAGAAAAACAAAATAAAAACAAGAAATTAAAATCAATGATAATATTGTTGACCTCATAGTTTTATATTTGACACTATTCCAGAAATGCTTTACTTGTACCTATTGCTCCAGCATGACCATGACTCTGGTTGCTACAATAAACTAGGACACTCTCCTCAGTTAGTTACGAGTGTGACCAATGTTAACTTTGAACTTTTCTTCCAAATTTCTTTTACTCACCAGTTCCAGAAACATCTTATTTAAATTTCTTAATGTTTTATTAAAATGTTTTATTTTCCAACAGAACAGAGGTTCTGGCTGTTTGATTTTTGGAATCGGATAGCATTCCATTAATTACAGACCAGTTATTGTTAGAGGCATTAAACAATAGCAAATTCCTTCATTAGAATTTCCAGTGATTGATTGATTGATTGATAGACAGAAATGATGATTGATTGAAAGACATGCATATAATGATCAATTATTTCATCAAAAGTAAATCACCAAATATTGTCATTTTGCAATTAAAATTCTGTTGATTGGTTTTCTTAATGAAATTTCACCAAACATTTACACAATTTGGTAAAGAGAAGCTTCTGCTTGGATAAATTACTGTCAGCTTTCACACTTTTATTTCCGTTAGTCTCTTCTTGGTGTCAGTCATTGGTCTGTGGCCATGTTAGGGAACCAATATCAAAGGTAATGGTCAGTGACATACAAATCTCTCCTCACTTGAGGCATTGGGTATGATGAACAAAAGCGTAGAAGCTATACCTGGATATTCAATATTACACACTATCCAAAAAATAACCCTGCTAGGAACAGCCCACATCCCACGCAAGACACTATCAAGTCAATAATACAACCTGACCAAAACAATCCACAAACACCAGACACACTCTGTATAGCAAATATCCAACAAAATAAACTACCACCATAACATGTACTCCACAGACCAGACACCCAACTCACATTACACACACACAACACAGACACCAATACAACAAAAGACTGCAACCAACAACAAAAAAGAACACACTCCAACAACATGGAGGTGGGGCAGGTGATGCAGCAGAAATCTGCCTGAAACTATCAAACGCTGAATAATAATAATCCTTTCTACTATAGGCACAAGGCCTGAAATATGGGGGAGGGGATAGTCAATTACACCGAGCCCAGTACACAACTGGTACTTATTTTATCAACCCTGAGAGGAAGAAAGGTAAAGTCAGCCTCACTGGAATTTGAATTCAGAGCGTAAAGATGAACAAAATGCTGCTTAGGTATTTTGCCCAGTACGGTAATGATTTGACCAGCTTTGCCACCTTCACTAATAATAATAATAATAATAATAACAACAATCCTTTCTACAATAGGTACAAGGCCTGAAATTCTGGGGAGGGGACCAATTGATTAGATTGACCCCCCAGTATGCAACTGGTACTCAATTTATCGACCTCGAAAGAATGAAAGGCAAAGCTGACTTCAGTGGAATTTAAATTCAGAACGTAGCAGCAGACAAAATACCGCTAAGCATTTCGCCTGGTGATTCCAGCCAGCTTGCCACCCTAATAATAATAATCATAATCCTTTCTACTAAAGGCATAAGGTCTTGAAATTCTGGGGGAGGGGACCAATTGATTACATCGACCTCAGTGTGTTACTGGTATTTAATTTGTCAACCCCAAAAGGATGAAAAGTAAAGTTGACCTTGGTGGAATTTGAACTCAGAACATAGTGTGATGGGCAAAATACTGCTAAGCATTTTGTCCAGTGTGCTAATGATTCTGCCAGCTTGCTGCAATAATAATAATAATAATAATAAT
>NC_068993.1:423096-429015 GCF_001194135.2 Octopus bimaculoides
AGATGCAAAAATATCTTTAATGAATTTTATAATGAATTTATGAACGCAATTAAAAAAAAAAAAAAACTCGTTACTTTTTGGTTGGCTCAGGAGTATTTTAATGCAAGCATCTTGTATTGTAAGTGGAGGAGTGACTGCATATTAAGTTACTCTGACATTGTTACCACTAACTTGGCTAATCTAAAATAGAAAGAAAAAAGAAAGGACATAAACAGCACTAGATGTCATGAAATTGCTGGAAAAAGAAGTACAAGAGAGAGAGAGGGGGGACGGAGAGGAAGAGGGAGAGAGGGGGCGGAGAGAAAGAGGGAGAGAGAGAGAGAGAGAGGGGGGAGTAGAGTACATTTGCTATAAACACAATGGGACATATAATTATAAAGAATGTTGAATAGTAATTTAATTATTGTGTAAAGAAGAGAAAGTTGTGAAACATTTGAGTTTGTTGTTGCTGTTGTTGATGCCTTCTTAAATGTCAGTCGTAGAAAAAGAGGAGGAGTAAGTTGATAGATACAGAGATATAAACAAAATAGTTTCATGCAGTTTGAACTGAAACAAATATCAAGGCTAGATGGCAGACCCTTAAATGATGAAGTCAAACAATCGTTTGATAAATGTTTGTGATTATGTGAAGTATTTTATGCTATTTGTATAAATACAAAACTCATGTTTGATATAATTAAAATGGTTTGCAATGAAGTAGTAAAGGTCAAACTGTGATGTAGTGGAGCTGAAAGACTGTTCGAAAATAAAACGTGGGAGAATAGAAGATATCAGTAAGTTTAGGGGAAACAATATGTTTCATGGATGAAAACGGTATTAGGTATTGTTTCAATCTATGTACTTACAAGTGATTAAATAGACAAAAGAAACGGTGCAAACATACACGGGTGTCATCTGCTCTACATATACACATCTTCAAATTGCAAAATATGTAAATATACTTTGAATGATGTCTTTTGTGCCTGCCCTCATTTCATCTAACACTGTACATCTCTATCCCTACACATTTTTCTAGCAGTTTTGGTTACATTATTGTATCTATAAATAGATCCTAGTGACAAAATAAAATAAAATAATAAAAGAACGGTTTCAAATTTTGGCACAAGGCCAGCAATTTTAGAGAGGGACAAGTTGATTACATGGATCCCCAGACTGGTACTTATTTTATTGACCCTGAAAGGATGAGAAGGCAAAATCGACTTCAGTGGAATTTGAACTCAGAATGTAGATGGATAAAATACCACTAAGCTTTTTGCCCTGCATGCTAATGATTCGGCCAGCTCACCATTTTAATAATAATAATAATAATAATAATAATAATGGTTTCAAATTTTGGTACAAGGCCAGCAGTGCTCAACTGGTACTTATTTTATCAACCCGGAAAGGATGAGAAGGCAAAGTCGATTTTGGCAGAATTTGAACTCAGAACGTAAAGATGGAAGAAATGCTGCTAGGCATTTTGCTCGGTGTGCTAACAATTCTGCCAGTAGCAGTAGCAGTAGCAGTAGTAGTAGTAGTAGTAGTAGCCGTAATTATGTTTCTTTAATGTACAAAGAACATTGATATAAAAAAGACAAATACAGAGGAATTGGAAATGTGTAAATTTCCATTCAAGTAACAAAAATTCCTCAGCAGAAGGGAGACCTGAGGGCTAAAAGCATGGTCACCTGGACCACTCAGGCAATTGCCCCCCTCCCCCAATAAAACCTCCTCCAGCCTAAAAGAGCATGCTCAGTCAGATTAGGCCCACAGGCTCAGGCCATTACTTTCATCTAGCTTTCAACAAACGTGATGAAAGCCAACACTTCTCTCTCTCCACCTCTAGATTCCTTTTCTATTGAAAGCTGAAAAAGTTAGAGCTTTATCAAAAATGGCAGTGGCTGTCTTTAGCCCTTTTAGTCTCATTCACTACACAATCTCTTTCATCATGACAACCAGATAGATAAAGACTGCCTGACTTTCCTGGTCAAAGGATGGTGCAATCTTCACAATGGAGTCAGCTGATAGCTGCTGGCTTTGTCCTACATGAGATAGCACTGTTCAGCATAATAAGGTCAGCAATGCTTGAGCACTGACCAAGTGTGTGCAGAATGGTCTTTCTGTTCTACAGATAGGCCCAACCTCTAGAGTTTATCTGGAACTGGTAATGCCCCCCCCCCCCAGTAACACAGTAAGGCTAGGGATTTATGGAAGTTATCCATGGATCCTGGACTGAAAGTCCTCCAGACCAGGCCAGCCAGTTGATTTTCATTGATGGCCAGAGTTTTTTTTCCAAGAGCATCATCACACTTGCCTGCCACTAAACCGCTAAAGAGGAATTTCCACCAACTGCATTGCTTGGCTGGTAGAGGACTGTGAGTGCTTGATAACATTCCAGATACCAAGTGCCCTTCCTTAGTCTTCCCTTGACCCAGAACTGAGGTTCCATCAAAGAGAAAAGCCAGGGAGAAATGCTTTGACAAATGCTGACCACACTTGTTTACTGTAAATAAAATGCTGGAGATGATGATGCATGTCTGTGCATCATTAGCTACAGTATGGCCAGTCCTCCATTCAACATGTGTTGACAGCAGATGAAACACCTCACCTGTAGAACATATATCCCCTTTCAACAGAAAGTAAAAGAGCAGGTGTTCAGACATGAAGTAGGACAAGCACAATGGATGCAATGTCGACATTCAACATCTCTGCTCAACCTTTCAAGGATAGTTTACTCTCAAACTACTACTACTACTACCACTGATTATAATAATAATAATGCTTTCAAATTTAAAGAAAGCTAAAATATAAATACTTAGTGAACAAAAAATTTACATTTTTGAAATCACATTCAGTTAAAAATATTTCTAAACGATTAAAAGATTGTGTACGTCGAAAAGTCAACAGTTTTTGTTTTTTCTTAGAGAGCGTGAAGACTATGTGTGTGTATATGTCATAGATAGCGGATGTGTGTTTGTGTTGATTGACATGCCATGACATTCATTATAAATGTTTATATTCTGTATGTGTGTTGATGTCATGAGTAAACACAAAAATTGTGTTTATTTGTTTTCATTAATAAATAGAGGTCCAAATGTCACAAAAATTTGTGTTGCACTGCTAAAGGTAAATATGAAAATAAATATGCGAACAAAAATTAAGATACAATATACTGTTTCTGAGATATTTCAGGTACACACAAACATCTGTAGAGTTTTCGTATTATTAAGATGTGGAAAATACAGAGAGAGGATGAAAGAAAGGTGTGTTTATCTCAAAGATGACCCAAAAGTCCAGAAAGTTCTGTGTTTCTTTTAATAATCTTAATTAATAAATGTGTAATCAATATTCTGTAAAATTTGCATTATTTACATTCACATATTAAACCTAAAACAAATATATTTTTTGAATATTTTTTGGGACTTTATACCTAAAGTGTGACAAGATATTTATATTCGCTGTAATGTGCAATGAGAGTAAAATTTTTTGGGAGGAGAAAATTTACTGGTGTACAATGACACGACCTCCTCCTCCCCACCCCTCAGACACACACACACCAAAACCTGTGAAATGTATTTACAACAGCGATTACAGGTAGTATCGACTCTCACGTTTCAATTGTAAGTTTTGTATTTTTTGAAACAGGTCAGCAGTAAAGGTAATCCATTTACAGTGATTTCATTTAAATGGTTTGATGTTGTTGTATTGAGGCAGGCATTCATTTTGTAGAGACAACATTGCAAAACATAACAGTATTGTGTGACAGTGTTACTGACTCTTGGTGATTAGTCGTTAGCAACTAATGACATACGTGGCTGTGCAGCCTGCTAGGCATAATAACACCCTCATAAACCACACTAAGAAAAGGAAGGGCACATTGTCCTAACTATACAAAATTATGGGATGGTCATGGCTGGAATACATTTTTCCAAAGTTCTGTTGGATCAGGTCTCATCTAGAGCCACCAACAACAACACAGTTAAAAAATAACATGCTTGGTATGTTATGAGGGAGATTTGGCTTCTACTTCTAGTAGCTCAATTGACCATAAAAAGGTTCCATCATTAATTGGAGGCCAACCACACTATAGTTGTGTTCCACATTGATGCAATGTCAATCTGTGTTGGATGCCTTTTGATGCTGGTTGCAGTTTTGCTAAATACACAGGTTATAGTATTGACATGGACTGTGAACAGGGATCCCTCGTTCATTGGAGACAGATGAACAAGTTTCAGCAGAAATTGTTAGGGCAATCATTGTTCTCAGAAATCTTTACAGTTTCAGACATTTCTGCAGGATATGAAAGTCAGAAATTGATTCCAAGTTGAGGAAACATCTCTTTTAGACAACAACTATTTCATGTTAAGAAGGTCGAAACCCCTTTATTTTGGGCCAAAGATTGGTAGGGTGACAAAAAAAAAACCCCCACCTTGTATTGAGTTATAAAGCCTTAAGTTCTGAGTTCAAAACCCATTAGGGTCTTTAAGACTGGAATTTTAAGGTTGGGATTCCAAAATATATCTATCCCTGCAATCATATAACTATTATGAGGGTAAATTACTGAGGCGTTACCATTTTCATGAAGAGACATGGCTTAAAGACAGGATTACGCAAATGTCTAAAGAATATGAAGAACAAAACCTTTGGAGTTTAACAGATATGTGATCGATGACAGGAAGAAGGACAAAGATTTAGATCTAGATGAAACTAACCAATAAAAATAGAGTAGCATTAATATTCAATAGGCCATCAAACTGTTGAAGATAAAGTTGTAAAGATGGTGACTATATAACCATATTGCTATTTTAGCCTGTTCTGTTGATGGCACAAAACTCCCATCTCTTCATGAAAATGGTAGCACCAAGATGCTGATCTAGCAAACACATCTGCTGGTCTATTTCCCTTTTCTACCACTCACTTTTTACCTTGCACATTATTGTTTAAGCCTCTCTACCCAACACATCATTGACTGGGTAGCCATAATTTTATATCTTTCTACAGTTGAGAAAATTTTGTTTCTTAATGATAAAGTCTATACTTTTTGTTTTTTGTTTATTCTTGTGTTCATTAATGCCTCATCCAGTTTTCTTCATTCATGAATCATTCTTTCCAGCTGGCGATGCTTCATACTGTCTCTAAACTGTCGAGTTGCCATGTTGTTTGGTATATTTTAACAACTTGTAGCTTGTAACTAATTATGTATGTCTGTTTTCACTGCTACCTGCATAATTGTCATTGTATAGTGTTGTAGAAGGTTACTGTTGGCTGAATAACTAAACTGACAGGTAACAGATGGTGTTTACTTTGCTGTTACTTCTGCCTGCCTAAAAAAGCCAAGACGTTGTCAATTCCTAATACACCACACAAACGATTCTTCACTCACCACTGATGCCACCAAATCACCGTAAATTTCTGCCTACCATCAAAACGTTACAAAACTAATAAACATGGTGACTGTGGTAGTGAGAAGTCTTTAGTACTTTTAGTAAATTGTAACCATGGGTTAGGGCCCTCGTGAAAACTGGACCCAACTGTTGAGCTCCATTTTACAACTTGGCTTTTTAGTATCATTAAGATACAGAATGATTTAGGGAGACTTTTTTATGGAGAAAAAGAAAAAAAAATGGTTATTTTTATGAACTGTAGAATGGGGAATACAGCAATTAATGTTTATTGGCTCAGTTCATTGGGTTAGCAGCAGACCTTAGATGCTATGTGAATGATGGTTTAGAGAATAACTCCAAAGAAAAAATAGCCATAATAAAGGATGTATGTTTCATGAAATATGTTAATTTATGAGAAAGTCTGAACCTAAATGAACTGAAAGTGGAGAGGAAAGGGGAGAGGAAAGTGGAGAGGAAAGGGGAGAGGAAGGGGGAGAGGAAGGGGGAGAGGAAAGGGGAGAGGAAAGGGGAGAGGAAAGGGGAGAGGAAAGGGGAT
>NC_068993.1:429248-440847 GCF_001194135.2 Octopus bimaculoides
AGGAAAGGGGAGAGGAAAGGGGAGAGGAAAGGGGAGAGGAAGGGGGAGAGGAAAGGGGAGAGGAAAGGGGAGAGGAAAGGGGAGAGGAAAGGGGATAGGAAAGGGGAGAGGAAAGGGGAGAGGAAGGGGATAGGAAAGGGGAGAGGAAGGGGACATGAAATAGTTTTGTAACATAATATGAATAGATGAAGAATATTAGGTGATTATGTGGGGAGGGTCATCATATGAAGGTAGGAGTGTGACAGAGACAAAAGAAGAGAAGTTTGAACATGAAGTCAACAAGATGAAAGGTCAGTTAAGATGCCACAAGATCAAGTTGAATCAGGAGATGAAAGAGAAAGACAGGAGATTGTAAAATACATAGTTTATAGTTGTTCATTTTTTTCTTCTATAGACTAAGTATCAAATCTTGGACTGGAGACAATGAAATTAAATACAAAGGACAAAACTATGTCAGGAATCCAGCCTTTATCATCATCATCATCATCATCACCGCCACCGTCGCCGTCATTGTTGTCATCATCGTCATCGTCATCATCATCATCATCACCATCATCATCTAGCGCCTGTTGTCCATGCTGGCACTGGTTGGATGGTTTGACTAGGGCTGATAAGCTGGAAGGCTGCACCAGACTCCAATCTGATTTGGCAGAGTTTTCTATGGCTGGACGCCCTTCCTAACACCAACCACTCTGAAAGTGTAATGGATGCTTTTACGTGCCAGTTGCATGAAACCGGTATCTGCCACGACTATGATTTCACTTGGCTTGATGGTTCTTTTTCTCAAGCACAGCAAAAGATCAAAGGTCATTTGTCATTGCCTGCATGAGGCCCAGTGCTTGAAAGGTGCCTTTTTTATGTGCCACCGGCATGGGTGCCAGTTACATGACACCAACAATAGCCACAACTATGATTTCACTTGGTTTGACCGGTCTTCTTAAGCATGGCATATTGCCAAAAGCTTCAGTCACTAGTCATTGCCTCCATGAGGCTCAACATTCGAAGACCATACTTCACCACCTTGTCCCACATCTTCCACAGTTTCCTTCCACTGGTAGAGATCGGCACTTCTTCACACAGCTGTCCCCATCCATACACATCACATGATCAGGAGGTATCTTTAAAATACTCTTTCTCAATATTAAAAACACTAAATCCCATTCACAAATGCTATCCATACGTAAACCAACAGTTATCTTAATGCTAACATATTCAATGTAGTGAGCATTAGATATTTAATCAGAAATAGCTATGTGGTGAGGAAAAGACAATATTAGCTAAATGACTAATATCATTTAAGGAAACTGCAATAAATTAACAGTTTTAATTTTCAATGCTATTGGGTATATCTATTGATTTTTAGCCAACACTCAATGTAGAATAGTCCGGTTGAGTTCTCCTTTGCTGTCTCCAAAGACAGAGTGTAGACAGACAATACGCTTACATCTGTTTAAACATGCACTTTATATATATACTTTATTCTACACATATATTCTGCAGTAATAATCTAGAAATATATTCTATAGATGTCAATACAAGATATTATATATTAATTTAATCATTGCAGTAAACATGGGAGACAACTCTAGGCAAGTTTCAGACTTGTTAACTTTTGATATAATGTCTTTTCCTCGCCACAAAATTATTTCTAATCATATTGTTAATGTCCCTTACAGTAAATATGTTAACACTAATTTGATTATTGTTTTTCTGAATAATTAACTTCAGTGATTTAATTACGGAAAATATGACAACTTTCTTCACCTATAACCACACAATATTGTATAGGGTTGTAATATCAAGAATTGGACAGGTTTAAAATACAACGAATAAGAAAAGCAGCAGAACTACTGAAATGGCAATTCATGTTATTGAACCCACAAAAGGTGGATGAAGAAGAAGAAGAAGAAGAAGAAGAAGATGATGATGACGATGATGATGATGATGATGATGATGAAAACTGCTGAGATAATAAGTTTGTTGAATCAATGTGAAGTCTTTTCTAAAACTTATTACATCTATGGTGAACCTATTTTATTTTTTTCCTCAGAACAGAACGTATATATTCTACTTTCCCACTGTTCCACTATTCTACTACTCCACTATTCTACTCTTCCACTATTCAACTATTCTTACTCTTGGTACTTTAGTTACTGATGCAGAAAATCACCAGATTCCACCCAATTCTATGTTTCACTATTGATTTTACATTGTTTACAGCCTAGAGTTTAGTCTATTCTTGTAACATGTGTCCATTGCTTCACACAACAAACTGTTTCAATTCTACCAAATCAAATGGACAATTCTGGATTTTTCTTATTTTATTTGATCAGCAAAAAGACAAAATATCACAAAAATTGAATAAAATTTGATCAGTCAGCAACCTCACCACACTCCATGTACTCAGTGTGATTTATGTACTCAATTCACCATGGTCTATGTACTCTCCACAGTCTACAAATCTATCACAGTGTATTAAATTATCAATTGTTACAAATGTTCTGATCTTTATCTTTATAACGACACTGTGCCTCACTTCATCAGCGCTGGCTTTCTTTTCCTTGAAAGCATCATCTGCAGAGCAAGACTTTTTACAAAATACCTTAACCAAGTGTATGCCTTGGTTACAAACCATCCAGGTGCATAGATTCATCAGTCGCAGGTGATAAATGCCATTGATTTTTCTGTATTTGTTGTTCCTTGACGGAAGGACAATATTCACGGCTTGTCTGTATATGCGCACAAAAGTGTGAAATGCAGCATGAATGTGGTTATAGCTTTGTATTTTATAGTGGGAAAGTTATAGATTTTAAAACAATAAAAGGTAGAAAGTGTTTCCTATGTGACATACTTCTACTCTTTAAAATTTAGGTTGAAAGATAAAAATAAAGGTGGAAAGAGAGACTGGATAAATGTGTTGTGGTGGAGAAATCTGTTGAGAAGCAAATGGAAACACAGCATGCAAGTTGAACTGTTGTTCAAAGATAGAAGCAATATTCCAAAGTGGATTATGTTTGCATCCTGTAGAAGAACAAAGAATTCTATATTATAAATCAAACCCCCAAATTTTTTAACGCAAAGTGCTTTCAGAAGACATAACAAAAGACCATCACAGTAATTGTAATATATAGAACGGAAGGCTATTGCCATTAATTAAACATGTGACACATTAAATACAATATTGGATGAAGAACTCACAGAAACTAACTTCAAATTTAGTGGGGAGTCTTCAATGTGATTTGGACAATTTTTCTCTCAATACATCATAGCTTCTGGGAACATTAAGTTACTGTAGTGGTAGACTCTAACAGATTTCTCTTTCCTCAATATTGTCAAACTTGTGTCTGCTGCAGCAAGTTCCGAAAACATTTGTCTATTTACACCTTGTAACACTCAAAATATTTCTTCACAAGAAGAAGATTCTTTTTAATTCAAACCATTTTAATTTAATCCATTGTTTCTAATTTTGCTTTTGCAAATTAATTGAAGAAAGAGACTCTGTGCTGCTTGTCACTCCTTCGTCTCTCATGTTAGTGGGAGGGAAGCTGTTATCTGCGTTAAATGTTTGTAGTAGAAAGATCTTCACTAAAGGTACATTACAATTGATGATGATGATGATGATGATGATGATGATGATGATAGCAGTAGTGAGCAGAGGACACTGACATTTCTAATTCCCTGCAGTGCAACAAGTTGTCAAAAAGAGACAGACTCTGGTGGTAATATAGTTATAATAGTATCAGAGTAGAAAGGAAAATGACTAGATTTTCTGTTATGTGAACATGGGTTAAAAATGATAGAAGATCCATTAATCTTTTATGAGAAAATAAATTAGTTAAATTTTATGTTGCATAAATGACAGCAAAACTACTGTCAGTTCTTTTAATGACACAACAATAGAAAACTGGAATGTTTGATAAGCAAAATAGTAGATGTCATAGAATTTAAGTAACCTTTTGTTCTTCAATAATTTGTATAAATTTATAGAGTCAGTTTTACCCTTTAATAACAAAAAAAATGTAATATGTAAAAGGTAAAATGCTAATATTTATGTAATTTTTTTATGAAACAAGCACACAAAAATACTAGATTAAACCCCCACACACACACACATAATAATTAATAATGATCTCTGTTATCTTAACCACCTTCATTGAATAAAAATTGTCTAACCAGGTTAGAAACTGCACCACTTTTGGAGGTCCAGCTAAAAGGAATTTGCTATAGCAACCAGCTTTGTCATGAGTCATGACTCCATGACTTGTGAGTTCAAAGGTTAAGTCTAAATAGCTAATAATTAATAAGTTAAAAGCAATGTTAATTGTATAAGTTCAGAGGTGAAAGGAAAACCAAGAATCAAGATAAACTTGTCTAAGACTATGGTGTTAGTAAGCAGAAAACAGGACCTGGTACCATCAAGAAAGTGCACTCAATATGCAGGAAAGTAGTAAAGTATAAACTGTATATGCTATACCTAGCATAAACTATGGATGTCCAATAAGTGTAGAGAAAGCAGACTGTATGTGTGACTGATGCATTGGAGCAGTATTATAGCCACACCACAAATGGTTGCCTTTAAATGCCAGACAAGCCCAGTAAAAGTAGCTGCTCCTGGCAGTAATGTGTCAGAACCCTTGACCATCTCTCTGCCACACACCTCACAGCCCTTACCATTTCATCCCTTCTTTTCTCACTAACCACTGACGTTAATCCCACCCCCAACCCTTCCCTTTTTCCTTGTTCCTCCACAATGAGATTACTCTTCAGTTATAGAGGCCTCTTTCAGGACCTTTAGTTTTGCAAGTTGCAAAGTGACCTGACAAGTGCTGATGCCATGAAAAAAAAAAAAAAGGCACCCAGCACACTGTGTAAAGTGGCTGGTTGCAGCCATGGCAACCATGCCAAAACATTGGAGCACAACACAATCCCCTGATTCATCAGTCTGTCAAACAGTCTGACCCATGCCAGTATGGAGAGCAAATGTTACACAAAGAAGAAGAAAATGATGATGATGATAATGATGATGATGATGATGATGATGATGATGATGATGATGATAATGATGATGATGATGATATATATATATATATATATACATAAGTAATATTTGCTGTTTTGTCACTGTTATGACAATTATCTCAGCCACCCTCAAATAAATTTGGTAATTTTGTTGTGTCTACAGATTTCTACATTATGACAAGGTCAAACGGTCACATAGATTACTGAATTCTATAAGAATTGAGTGAAAGAGTGCGGGAGATGAATAAGAATCTACCAAATTGCTGGAATTGCTGAGCTGAGGAGGACAGAGACAGAGAGAAGCAGATCTTAAAAACTGGTTAATGGCAGCAGTGCAAGAGGAACAGAAAGGACTGAGATTGTAAAAAAAAAAAAAAAAAACGGATTTGATACAAGTCCTACCAAGTGGAACTACTCCGGTTCATTTAAATAATGGTTTATCCAAGCTGAGGAATAATTAAATGTTTAATAAGTATTAATGATCAGTTTATTGTTCTGTAAGTTTTATATAAAAACATCATAATCAGTGTCAATATATGAAGTAGAACCAGTTCATCTTCGTTAAACTAAAAATCATTAAACTATTGTTGCAGTTATGTCAACTTAATATATTACTTGTTTTAATTAACCTATAACAATTATTTCAGAGGGTTCACTGTACAAATGAAGTGACTGCCAGTGAGGGCATTTAATTAAACAAGGATGGCCAAGTTATTAACATAGCATGGACATGTGAGTGAGTGAGTTAATGAGGTATTTAGAAGAGTTGAAAATATAAAGCAATGATGTATAAATGTTGTATGAAAATGAATTTAAATTAATTGAAATTTAATTTGTAATTGGAGAAAGAAAGCAAAAAAAAATGGTAGCATTTGTTAACAACTAAGAAAGAAATGGGAGAGATAATTAAGAATTAGTATCTCAAGGTTAATTTACATGTTTAGGGACAGGAAAGCCTGATTTTGGTTTGTATGCAAGGGAGACAACTATGTACATGTTTTGGTTTATTAGATCTCATCAGTATAGACTACTCCAGCCTACCTGATCAGTTGACAAAAATTTTCATGGAAAGAAAAGGAGTTACAAATAATTTTTAACCCCGAGTCAGCCTTGACCAAGCAGACTTATGATCAAAGGCAATCCAGCTATGATCATTTCACTGACTATGTGAATCAGGAACATGATTATCAATGCATCCTTCACTTCATAAGATACTTTTTTTTTCTTTTACTTGTTTCAGTCATTTGACTGCGGCCATGCTGGAGCACCACCTTTAGTTGAACAAATCGATCCCAGGACTTATTCTTTGGAAGCCTAGCACTTATTCTATCAGTCTCTTTTGCCAAACAGCTAAGTTACGGGGACATAAGCACACCAGCATCGGTTGTTAAGCAATGGTGGGGGACAAACACAGACACACACAAACATATATATATATATAACAGGCTTCTTTCAGTTTCCATCTACCAAATCCATTCACAAGGCTTTGGTCGGCCTAAGGCTGTAGCCTTATTTAGTACATTGAACTCATAAGTCTGAAAGTCACCAGTACAAAGGTCACACTCTTAGTCCGCTATTTTGTTAAAGGAACCAGAACCCAGTGACATGATCTGTGAGGGCAGAGTTATTTGTACAACAACCAGTAAAACTGTCACTTGTATACAAGACATCAAATAGGCAATAACCATTACAACCTGTTGCATATTGTTTAATTGTTAGTAACTAAGCCAGGAACTTCACTGACCCTACTTGGTGAGGAGGGGGATTTGGGGGGATTACCTTGCAGGATGAAGGAAAGAAATCTTCCAAAAGCTGGATAAACTCAAGACAGTCAACAACCATTCAGTATTGTAGATTTATGCAAGTTCAAGATGGCACAAGAAGCTAGATTTTTTTGGCAGGTTGCTGTATTCATTTTCTTAGTTCTTTTACTAGAACAGAGAAAGAGGTTATCCCTGCTCCTATGGCATCCGTCTGGAAGTGTTTTCTCCCAGATATCTGACATTTCCAGATACTATATCTCAGGGGTCAGGGCTGGATGATCCGAACACAGCAATGCAGGGTGGTGGAAGGATGATGACGAGAGCATCTTTCCTATCTCTTAAACTGTGTTTTCTTGAATTTTACATATTCTGTAAGGAGTGTACTCCACAGTAATCTCTTGCTGATACAAGCAGCCAAAATCAGTCATGTTTGGGTTGAAAATGGATTAATTGGAAGCATCTTCTCCATAACTTCTGTGTCACTTCCTCTGTGAAACTGTTTTCATAATTCGGATAAGATCCAGAATCTGAGGAACCCAGTGATGCTCTGTGACAGCAACGATTAGGCAACAGAATGGCAGTTTGATAAATTTGGCACTTTATTCTTGTTCTAGGGAGTGGAATTCTATGATCCACTGACGAATCTCTACAATCCAAATGATAACTTCATTTTCTTTCTCTTCTCCTCACACTTGGACTCAACTTACAGAGCTGTCCTAAAGAATTCTCAGACTCAGTCCAGACATCTGTTTCCAGTTCCTCCTCAGGGAATCTCTACCTAAGCTTCCTTTCCATCATCAATAAGACTCATCTACACTTTAGTTCATTGTTTACTCCGAGGAAGACAGAGACAAAATTTGTATCCCTTACAAACTCCACCCAGCCTGCAAGCGAGAGAGATAGGACCTATAGTGTGTGAGAGAGAACGAGAGAGGTGGATAAGGAGAGATTATTGGTGAGCTAAAGGTGGTTATAGTTGTGAACATTTACTTATCAGCTGGATGTGTGTGTGTGTGTGTGTGTGTGTGAATGCTATTTCAATTATGTCATTGGTACTCTAGTAGAGAGTATACATGTCCTTGTAGCTGGGTCAACCAGTAATTATTCAGAACTGAAGTATTTTTTGGTGGTGAAGGAATAAGATCGGTTAGGTTCAAGATTATGAATATTTTAACCATATATATATATATATATATATATATATATATATACACACACACATATACACACACACATACGTATATATGTATGTAGGTATACATGCATGTATATTTATGTATGCGTGTGTGTATGTGTGTATATATATATATATATATATATATATATATATACATATTTATATATGTAAGCATGTATGTATTTACTATTGTCATTGAATTGATAAGTATTAATTGCAATTAACTGCCAATTGAGCCATTAACTTGCGTAATAAGACAATGTATTTTATGCTAATTCACATGTGCTTAATTCTCTACAGAACATATACACCAATTGTGAACATAGGCGCAGGAGTGGCTGTGTGGTAAGTAGCTTGCTTATCAACCATATGCTTCCAGGTTCAGTTCCACTGCATGGCACCTTGGGCAAGTGTCTTCTACTATAGCCTCGCGCCGACCAAAGCCTTGTGAGTGGATTTGGTAGATGAAAACTGAAAGAATTCCGACATGCATATATATATATATATATGTGTGTGTGTGTGTGTGTGTGTGTGTGTGTGTGTGTGTGTATGTATGTATGTATGTATGTGTTTGTGTGTCTGTGTTTGTCCCCCCATCATCGCTTGACAACCGATGCTGGTGTGTTTACGTCCCTGTAACTTAGCGGTTCGGCAAAGAGACCGATAGATAGAATAAGTACTAGGCTTCCAAGGAATAAGTCGTGGGGTCGATTTGCTTGACTAAAGGCCATGCTCCAGCAGGGCCGCAGTCAAATTACTGAAACAAATAAAAGAAATGAACTTTACATTTCTGACAATGGAACACACATTTCTGTAAGAACCACATCTATTAGAGACTTGGAGAAAAGTAAATAAAGATATTTTATAAGACTAACCAGAGCTATCTGGTTGTCTTGCAACAAGTTTCCAAACTGATCAGGAAATGTAAATGTATGTGAATGTTCAGTTTATCCCTGCTGAACAAAGACTTGCGATTCGTGAGTTTAGAGCAGGAGCTAAATGAAGTCAAGGACACAAGACAATCTAGAGAAGGAAGACATTAAGCTGAAAGAGCTAAGGACCAGCTGCAGGTACAGAGAAATTCTAGTAGATGCTTAGGACAGAAACAGGAAGAGAAAGAGGCTTATAACATAACAGCGGGCAACAATTTTCTACAGGACAGTCTTCTGAGAGCTACAGACCATATTTATGACTGAGGTAAGGTTCCAGCAAGACAGAATTATGGCTGTAGATAGAACCACAAAAAACTAAGTCAGAGGCTCAGAAAGAACAGAAGAAAAAAAGGTGGCAGAGGAGAACAATATCAAACAAATAAGATCAGATGTACTTAGCAAAAGTAGAAGCAGAAAGTTAGAGATGTGTGTGTGTGTGTGTGTGTGTGTGTGTGTGTTCGACAATGTGAAGATCAGAGGTATGAAATGTTTCAGATAGCAAATCTGGTGTATCAGATAAAACAAACAAGCTGGTGTGGTGGAGGGCAGGAGCGGGGTTACAGAATAACAGTGCAATTGCCCTTTGTGACACTGAAAAGAAAGAGGCAGCATGGATGTACTATTTTGGGAAGTTACTGAAAGAAAAGAATTCATGAGAGAAATTAAGTGAAGTAGACTCAAAAGAGGGACCAGCTATTTATGATGAAAGCAGTATGGTTACCATTAAGAATATGAAGACAAAGAAGGGAGCTGGACTACCTTAGTCACTGAAATGATTAGAATATCTGTCACATTTGGATATGTGTTAGTCATTCACACGAGGAATCATGCAGTACACAGAAGAATCAAACCCAATGAACGGTGTGACAGTATTATTAGTTAAAGAGCAAAGAAGATCTACAAGAAAAGGTAAGTTCAGAGGTATTAATTAAGGACCAGGTTATGGAAATCACAGGATGAGCACAATTGATTAGGAACAGAATTAGACTTAAGTCTGTGCCAGGAAAAGGGACCACCAATGCTTATTGAGAGACAATTTCAAAAGGATGTTGTGTGCAGTAGGTCTTTACCTAAGACAGCCAACAATGAAAGGACATACATGTTTAGCCCCAGGTCAGCCATCATCAAGCAAATCAAAGATGTTCCAGTCATGGTAATCATGCCTTTTTAGAGGTATTTACGATTACATTAATCAATATGCACTTTATTTAGGACAGCTGGGTGCGACTTAAGGGAGATTAGGCTGTTATTTTTAGCAGATCAAGAGACCACATAGGGGACAAGTCAATGAGGGAAATATTATAAGGTCTCTTGATCTGCAAGAAATAGCAGTCAAATCTACATTAACTCACACCTTACCAGCTTAGAAAAGGAAACATTGTATATTGCCATATAAACTGTTCAATGCTGACTCAGTTAAACTGTAATAGCTATTTACTTTGGTGCTTTACTTTTAGGTATCAGCAGGGATTACAGTTAGTAATTACTAATTATATTCCTTCAAAACTGCAACAAAAATCAATAAAGAAATCCTATCACATTTGTCTGTTTTTGAAGAAAGAATTAAGCTTGTTTTCATCCAATTAGTTGGGTGTCAGTCAACTTGTGAAAACATTACTGCACCCTGTCCCCTGCTACCCCCCTACATGCTCTCCATGTCAATAAGGGGATTCCTGTTTGTAAACAAAGACCAAAACACGTTTCCCTCAGGTAATCACTTGGTCAGACTCAAGTGCAAAGCAATCCAGTCTAACAACTGGTTATAATCCGAACAAGAGATAAACGGGTGACAAGGTTGTTCTGAACTAGTGGATGGATGAGTGTGTGTGTGAATGCATGTGTGCATGCATGTATGTGTGTCCATGCATGAATGTGTGTGTGTGTACGTGAATGCATGAGTGTACATATGTGTGCATGTATGCCTATATATATATGTGTGTGTACATGTATGTGTATCCCTGTATCACTTGAGTTCTCTTCTAATAACCTTTCTTCCATCACCCTCTCATTCTGGCTCTCCTCCTCTATTCCAGTAAGATAAAGACAGAAAAGAACAAACAAACAGCTGTCAGAGTAACATAAAACAGAGTGGATTCTTTTGTCTTGCTGGGAACCAGACAACCTCTCTAGTGGCGGGGGTCATAATACAACCCACCCAGAATGGTGCTAGGGCAATAAAAACTGTATTGGACAGGCATGAAGTGGAGTCTTAGTAGACACATGACATGTGATCTTCTTCTAGCACATTAGGAGTCCACCTAGTGGCCTCCTTTAGATATACTCGTATATATTTTTATATAAATATATATATATATATATTATATATTGCTTGAAGCTGACTAACTTCCTACATCTTGATCCTTGGATCTTACCTTTACATATTACTATATATATATATATATCTGGCAGAGTACAAATTTATTATTTACAAGAATAATCGGACAGTTCAATGATGTTAAGGTTATCTCTACAGATATTCTAGTCCAATGACGGTTTAGCTAGCTAAAACTTCGAAGTCACAGTCAATACTATTCTTGCTAAAGAATAATGTACGTATAAATATATATACGTACACATACAGATATAAACTACAAATTATCTTACGAATATTAAATTCATAGAAAGAGTGTGTCAGTGAGAGAGAGAGAGAGAGAGGTAAAGAGAGAGGAAGAGAGAGAGAGAGAGAGAGAGAGAGAGAGAGAGAGAGA
>NC_068993.1:441304-445460 GCF_001194135.2 Octopus bimaculoides
ATATATATATATATATATATATATATATATATATATATATATATACACACACACACACACACATATATATTATATATACAATATAGAGAAATACAATATATGCATGTGTGTGTGTTTCAGTTGTAGTGTTTTGTATGTATGTATATATATATATATATATATATATATATATACATGCACACATACAAAGATATATAGATACATAGATAGGTGATATTGAATATGTTGCTAGTTAATAGAAAGCAATATATGGTAAGTGTAAAAACCAATAGTCTTCCATTAACTTTTCAAAATGTAAACATACAAGTAATAAGAAAAATAACCACACATTATTATGGAGATGCGGTTATACACACACACACACACAAGATTGATTTAAATTGCAATTTCTATGAAGTTCCATTTGTAGGAAGAAGAGTAAAAGGTATATGCAGAGTTGGGCTCGTTAATTAATAAAGTTGACATTTCATTAATGATTTAATGACACATAAAATCACCCACTACACTCTTGGAGTGGTTGGTGTTAGGAAGGGCATCCAGCTGTAGAAACCTTGCCAAATCAGATTGGAACCTGGTGCAGCTCCCTGGCTTACTAGCTTTCAGTCAAACTGTCCAACCCATGCCAGCATGGAAAACGGACGTTAAATGATGATGATGCTTATACACATGTGCTCATCTTTTGAATATTTACAGTTTTTGTTTTTCTCTATATATATATCCCTATATATATTTACATATGTATATGTATGTATATCAAGCCCAAGTGTGTTTATTTGCATCACTATCTCCAGCTCACCTGCATTTCTCAGGTAGCCACTCGTTACCCTGCGTACTTAATCCTTGATAAAGATTTTCAAACATAAGTTCAAATCATTTCAGTACCTATTACCTGTTTTCTATATGGAGCATCTCTGGATCTCACCACCTCTCTCTCTTTCTCTCCCTCTCTCTCTAATATATGTATATTTCTGTGTCGTCGTCATCATCATCATCATCATCATTTAACGTCCACCTTCCACGCTGGCATGGGTCGGATGGTTTGACAGGAGCTGGCCAGGCAGAAGACTGCACCAAGCTCTTGTATCTTGCTTTGGCATGGTTTCTACAGCTGGACGCCCTTCCTAACATGCCAACCAGTTTACAGAGTGTTCCAATGTATCCCTGCAGGGAACATTTGACATATTTTCCGTTATGTAAATCAGAGGCACGAGGTGTTCTACCTTGCAAGGCAATGTACCTGAGAAAATTGTGACATCGGGGGTGAGAAGTGTGTGTGGATGGCAAATACTGCATCTGCACTAAGTGAGTCTAAACTGAAGGAGGCACGGAAGGGCTGCAGTGAGAGTTTTAATGACTGAAGAGAATGAGGGGGGAGAAAGAGGGGGGCTTTGCCATTGTGAACTCAACGGAGAAACAAACTCTTTTAACAGACAACTCAATACAAGTTATCAATAGCTTCTGTTACCTAGAAGACATGATTAGCAGTGGTGGTGGTCCAGAATGGGTTGGAAAAAGTTCACTGAGCTACTACCACTGCAAGCAAGAAAGGTGTTGCTCCTCAGAGTGAAAGACAGATTGCATGAGACTTGTGTTAAAATTGCAATACTGCATGAAAGCAAGACATGAACCTTGAATGCAGAAGACTTGTGAGAACTTGACAGGAATGAAGACAGCATGCTCCAGTTGATGCGTAATGTTAGTGGGCAAGAATACCACAGAACAAATAAGGTAAGAGAAAAACTGAGTACAAGGGGAATCAGGTGTGCAAAAGGGGGGGGGGACTGTGCTGGGTCTGTGATATGTGTAGAGGATGAGTGCTGTGTAAGGAAGTACGAAGTACTTCAAGTCAGTGGAATCTACAGAAGAAGGAGACTAAGAAAGATTTAGTCTCCTTCTTCTGGGACAAAGTGATGAAGACTGATCTGAAGTGGCTAGGAAATGACAAACGACCAAACAGATTAAGTTACATACAGTGTTACACAGAAAAACAATGCACTCTTGGCAAAAGGCACTTTGACACAAGGGTAGTGTTTAGAAGTTATGATGTGTGTGTGTGTGATGTTATAAACTAAGATATTAGGTGATGTGGGGGGAATGAAGGCAAAGTCAGCCATGTGTAGGGGTCCTTCCTCTTTTTTAACAGAACCAGGTGTCAGTAGTAGGTAGAGACGGGGAGAACAAGGAGTGTGAAGAAACAATCCCCACATGGAACAAACTTCCTCTTGTGATGTCACTTGATGCCTTGAGTTGTTTTTCGCTGTTCACCTAATCCTCCTTACAAGCTTATTCAGCTCATAACTACATGAGCATGTGCAAGGTGATAAGAACATTTAGAGGAGAAAGAGAGAGAGATGAAGTGACATGGGGGGGGGGAGAAGGTTAGGTCGATTGTGCAACTACAGGGATTTAGTGATTTAGAGAAACCAGTATTGTGATTGCATGCAGAAATGAGTGAAGAAACTCAGGTAGATGCGGGGAAAAATAGATGCCAATTTAAAAGAAGTTTTTATTGAGGGAACATTTGTGGCCAATGACAAGCTGAGAAGAGCAAGATGGACTGGGGGACAGGGAGGTGTGTTCAATAAGGTCAGAAGGTTAGTGGAACTGGCTGGATACTCTGGAAAAGGGCTGGAGGGGACAGTTAGGCTGGCATTTACAACAGGTTTCCTTGATCATATTTTGATAGAACTACAGTAGTTGCCGGACTTTGAGACCATGGCTACAGGGGATTTAGAGACCTGAGCTAGAATGCTAATGATGTGGCAGTCGCTAGAGTGGGTCAAAGCGCAATGAGATGGCAAGCTGAAAGCAGTAAGGGGTTGGAAGAGGAAAGAAAGGGAGTGAGTGTGACAATTCAAAGGTAATGGTTCAGATGTTGTTGGCTGCACGTAGTCAGAAGTTGCAAGGAGCTCAAATGTAACTAGACTGGTCATATAGTGATAACCTTCAATCAGGAAAATGAAGGAAGTGAGGCCACTATGCTGGTAGCTACCCTGTCAAGTGTGTGTGTGGGGGGGGGGGGGTGCACCTTCATCTGTTGCCTTTGGTGGAAGATCTGGTAAAAGCAACAGGACAAGAGTCCTGGATGATACAGGCTGCACAACCACTTTCAAGTGACTTCAAGTCTGATAGACAGCTGGGATGGGGTGAGCATTTGATGGGAAGAAAGGTCCTTTTAAGGGTTCCAGTACTGATGAGTCGATGGTATATGGAAAGCAGTTGATAGTCACAGGGTTCTGATGCACCAACATATTGGATTGGTGTAATGATGGAGATGATCAGGTTAGCAAAGATTCTGGCCAGCGAGGGAAGGGTGGAGTTTGAAGGGGCAAGATGTGCTGTGACTATACTGCAGAAGAGTCAGAGCTCTTGTCAAAATAATCCAAGGAGCAGTGGATGTTCCTTGTAAGATTAAGGACAAGGGTTTCCAAACAGTGTTTGGTGGTAAGCAATAAGCAGTCAACTGGATGCCATGATGAAATGAATAGATATAGTTGAGATGTCCTAATCTGAACTGATTCAGTTACTGTGCTTGGGTGGATGGGATCAATAATTACTTGTAGAAAGAGAATTTGAACAAAGGAGGTGGCAGGAATGATAGTAAAGTGACATCTGGGCAACAGAAAAGGCATCCGGTCGTTAAAAAAATTGCGCCAATGAATTTCGTCTGCTCCATGCAAACATGGAAGAGTGGACGTCAAAACAGTGACGTTAATAATCATATATAAATATTTGTTCTTCATACACACACACACACGCATACACGAAAAAATACGTGTGTGTGTGTGTGCACGCGTGCGCGCACCCGTGCCTCGTACCTTATTTTTGTCCCTGCTTCTGTCACCCTTTCCTTAATGGGAAAATAAAAGGTTACAGAAACAAAGATTAAACAGTAAGAGAAAAATATCGTACATGTATACATACATATATACACACACACACACACACATATATATATACATTCACACACATATGCGAAGATAATAATTAAGTTGCCTGTCTATTCAAATGTGTGTGTATTCATACATACATATATGAGGCGTGGGTTCAATTCCTACGCATACTTATCAATTTTTCTGTCGAAGGCTTATATGCCTCTGTATTAGGATATACATATATAAACATATATATATATATATATATATATATATATATA
>NC_068993.1:447831-449418 GCF_001194135.2 Octopus bimaculoides
TATATATATGTATATATATATATATATATATATATATATATACTTAAGTAGATACATAGGTAGATAGATAATAGTGACTGCACACATACGCTTATAATATTAGACGTGTTTTTTTATGTCATCCGTGTTTATAACGCTTAATAGAGACATCCACATCACACAAACTTTATTTCTAGTGAAATTTTAAACAATATATTTTACATGTATCGAGCACATAGATACATCCGTGTGTGTGTATCTTATATTGTAACCCCGAGTTGAACTGTTCAACTCTTCCAGTCGGTTATTGTATCTATTTACAGGTGGCTCATGACAATACTTCCTTTTTCACGCGGAAATTCCCATGATTTCTTATTGAACTCGCATATTTTACTTTCAATGTCTTCCCAAGACCACAAAACTGGGATTTTATAGAAACAAAAATACTTTTGTCAGGCAAAAACAGGAAATTTTTGTAAAGGTGGTGGGATCTGGCTGGAACCATTATTGCTTATTACCTGGGGCAACCCCGATTGAGCGGAATTTTCGTTAAAGGAGATTCAAGTTGTGATTTTTTTTACTGGCATAATGTATCAAGGGCTACAATATCCAATGTATCATCCTTCATTTATTATTATTATTATTATTATTATTGTCAAGATAACGATGATGTGATATGAGAGAGACTTGGCTGCTATTTCTTGGAGAGGCTCACTCGTTTGTAGAATTGAGAAGTCATCCACGATTTAGTAAAGATGTAATCAAAGGCATTCCAGCGATGACCATCTCTTTTATTTGTCAACATTATGCCACGGATTATATTATCCAACATCTCGTTCACGAATGTGATGTGGTTCAACTGTTAAATAGAGCGCGGTTGTGTGGTCCTGCCCCCATGATAATCCCGCTGATTTTATTTCCCGTTGCCTTTGAAGAACCGTTTGAAATCTATTTCGAAGACATATTTGGGGAGAACTAGGTGAATTCTGTTAATAGACAATACTTCGTGCCAACAACGATACCTTCCAGTAAATCGTGCGCGATAGTGTAGTTTGGATTCTAAGAAGGATTGTTGTCAAATCTCATGGCGAGTTTGCGTTGTTTAG
This sequence comes from Octopus bimaculoides, assembly GCF_001194135.2. Lineage (NCBI taxonomy): Eukaryota > Metazoa > Mollusca > Cephalopoda > Octopoda > Octopodidae > Octopus > Octopus bimaculoides. The sequence goes on from NC_068993.1 coordinate 448,917, forward strand.
TCACGGATGAAATGACCAGTGATCAATGGCGTTCCAGTAGTGGCTACCCTGTTTTATTTGCAGACACACAAATATACTATATTGATACACACAAAGATATTCATAAGCACACACACACACACTAGCAGTCCAATGAAGATCAACTTTTTTCCAATATAGTTTAAAACAAAGATTTGGAAGAATTAGAAGTTAGTTTTCTGCTAATTTTCTTTCAAGTAAATAAATGTTTAGGTTAATTTAAAAATTTGCCACCAAAATCTTATAAATTGACAAAGTTCTAAAAGTTGTACATGTTTCTATGTTATATATGAAAGTAAAAATGTTTAAAATTGTGAAGAAAAAAAAGGACAAGAGTCAGGCGGGGGAACAACAAAGCGTATTAGTTTGACGATAAAGAAAAATTGAAGAGTCTACGTTTCGAGCCTACTCTCTTCTACAGAAACGATGTCCTGTGCCCATATATGCATATGAATATACATATATATGTAAGTATGTACATATA
>NC_068993.1:450467-452087 GCF_001194135.2 Octopus bimaculoides
ATATATATATATATATATATATATAACATCCATTGACGAGGAGTATCTTGTTTCATCTATTCCACTCACACACACGTCACTGAACTCTAAAACTGTGTACAATCTGTGTGAATCTTTCAAATTTAACACTTCGAATAAAACAAATTTATTTGTCAATAATATTTAGAATGTGGAGTGTAAACGAAAACACGGTTTTATTGTTTGGTGCGAAAGAGGATGGAGAAAGGTGATGGTAAACAAAGCCAGCAACACTGAAGTAGAAGATTTTTATTGGAGACCAACGACAGTGTATCTGCTGGCAGAAATAGCAGCCAAATCTCCTTTCGGTACTGAAATGGTTTCACAAAATACTTGTGGTATTTAGTTAGGCCCTTTAAGTTCTGATTTCGAACGGCACCGAGTTAATTTCGCATGTCATGCTTCCGGGAATTGATGAAATGAAATCCTAGTCACATATCTATAATGTCTACAAAACGCGAATGAAATTGCAACAGAAGATTTCATACCATATTTAAAAAGAATGGAAGTCTATATTGGATAATAATATATTCCTAGATATCCAAAGACAGACAGGGCAGTCATGAATGGAATAACAATATCAGACATAGATACAGAACCAAAATGAAATGACGAGCCAGCAATAGCAGCCAATCGTCCCTCAAATCATAGGTTGGACGGTGTAGTCTCTGATATGTAAAAAGGTGAGATGGTCACGGCTGGAGCGTCTTTGAACTTTGGTCTGTTCTATGTGGGTTGATTTGAGGCTAAACAGTATGGGAAATAAAACGGTAAAACAAATTGTGGTAACGATCACTATTGATTGATAATCATTAATCGATATTTGGTGTTTACCAATCGAACCTAAACTCTTAATTACACAAAATATATTTTCAAAAGTAAACCATTTAAAAATAAAAAAAAGCTTTTTTTACGATTAACTGAAAAAAAATTAAACAAAACAGGTTAGGGGCTGTTTTAATTGCGAAAATATTGTTTAATGGATTATAAATAAATTAGTGTGGATCCTTGTTTTCATTTTGGTTTTTGAGTTTCTCTTGTTTTGATTCCGAGTTGTTTGGGTGGCGACCATTTATTGAATTTCTGGCACCAACAATTCTTTGACTCAGGAATCGGAATGATTCGATGAGAACCAAAATGATTAAACATTAGTTCCTGACATTTTTTATAAGAACAACGAAACAAAAGAGGAATGTGGAAAAAAAAAACGTGAAAGATTATTGTCTTGAGAAGATTTGTTGGTAATTCGACCAAATATTTGTGATTTAGGGAAATAAAAATTACTACGTGACAGTAATAATGTGTAGATGTATATACAATAGGTGGATATACACACTATATATATATATATAGAGAGAGAGAGAGAGAGATGTGAATGTCGTGCAGTTTGTGTTGTCTGCGAATAGCAAGTATCAGGTTCACTCTAAGAGAGAGAGAAAAAAAAAGTCGGTGAAAAAGCTGCCACCATTTCCACAGAGCAGCAGCAAAAAACTATTATTACTACAGAAATCATTAACAATTGAATTCCTTCATCATTTAAATCTATTGGAGTTTTTTTTTTAACATCAATAATTTTTAATGAATCGATTTTATAATTATTTG
>NC_068993.1:452612-476127 GCF_001194135.2 Octopus bimaculoides
TATATATATATATATATATATATATATATATATATATATATGAATGTGTGCGTATTTTTTTTTATGTGTGTGTGTATTATATATACATATGTAGTATATAATGCATGTATATATAATGTATAGATGTATTTATATGCGTATATATGTAAGGGAGCTGCATGTTTCAGAGGTCTTTTTAGATGTTATTTTAGATTGATAATTAAGGGAGTAAAGACAATCTTAGATGTCCCCATGAAATACCACAATACTGATATCTGCTCAATAAAACCAAAATGAACCAATTCTAATTAACTAATTACTTCAACGATTACATTTTCGAACACATTTCTTCTTGGTTCGTTTTTGTATCTGGTTTGCAAGATTTCTTGTTGGGTCTGTCAACTCCATTGTTACATTGTTTCTAAAATACCACGACTCTAGTTTCATTATATAAAAGACAATCCCTACAGGTAGAACTGAGATGTTCCGGGGTCGGGTTGGCTGATTGCATGAAATTAACGAAGGTATTAGGTTAAATCTAAAGGATATTTTAGCAGGTTTAATTGGAGAGATCGAATTCTGATGGAAAGGTGAAGGCCAAATAACAGCTGTAAGTGTAAGTGCTTAGGTTTGGAGAAGAAATTTGGGATTAAAATTCACCAGAATTTGATTAATTTAATGTCCAGTTAACAGCGACATTTACAGGTGAAAGCAGTTAAAAGGAACCAATCTGAGGAGCAAAGTCTGATTGATATCTGACACAATCCATCTTTTACGTTGGTTTATATTTGTATACACCCTGGCGAATCTTGTCAAACACACAAACAAGACTGTATGTATGTGCGTGTGCGTGTATATATATATATATATATATATATATATATATATATATATATATATATATATGTGTGTGTGTGTGTGTGTTTGTGTGTGTGTGTGTGTGTGTATGTATGTATGTATGTATGTATGTATATGTGTGTGTATGGTATGTATGGTTTGACTTTACAAAGGATAGTGGGAGGAAGGACTCAATACTCATTGTGGAGTTGTAATTTCTCGTTGGAAAGTGAGGTTTGTAATACAAAGTATCAGGTTGGCATATAACACGAAACTTCGAATAATGACGGTAGAAACTGTGAATAATATTTAGCAAACATTGAAGGAAGAGAGAAAGGAATGATATGGAAGATTAATAATAAGAAAATATGGTATCAACGCAGAAAAATAAATATATATATATGTCAGTCGAGGAATAAACCATTAATTTAATGTCAGGGATAATCAACAGCTCGTGATTCTATGTCTACTGGAAGTTCCATCTAGAATAAGAGAATTAAGAGAAAGTTGGAGAGAAAAGAAAAATGTCAGGAACCAAAAATATATATATACTAAGTTGTTTAGCCCCAGGTCAGTTTCGATCGAGCAGACCTATGATCAAAAACATTCCAGTTATGACCACCCCGTCCTTCTTCCTGGCAACCTTGGACCACATTAGACTCAACGCGTCCTTTTCTATGAGGGTCGGTTGAGATTTGAGGGACATTTGACTGCTATGTCTAGCGGATCAAATTACCACGTAGTGGTCCCTGCTCCTTAATAAGGGATTGAAGTTGTTTTCTACTAAGGTTTGGCGGGGTGGGGCAGCTCTGTTTTTCTTTTACTGAATGGTGAAACGAAAATCTAGGTTCTTCCATTAGAGACCATCATTCTGTCAACAACTTCTCTACTTTTGTCACCCCTACATCATCATCATCATCATCAACAACAGCAACAAGAATAACCATGATGATGATGATGATGATGATGATGATATATTTAATAATAATAACAAGAATCGTCAATAAAAGGCGTTAATAAGATTTTGTGAATTTTACAATAAAAGATTTGAAACCAACCTGTAATCAACAGTGAAAAGGACGGTTTTAATTAATGAATTCGGTGAGATTTAATAATTCACAACCAACAGCTGGCAATTAAGAAGAATTAATCAAATCCAACTCGAATGCTGAGAGTAATAAAGACATGAGCGAAGTTACATAACATCTCCGGCAAGCAAATGGTTAAACTCCGTCTTGACAAGACTTGAATAAGGTCTGTGTCTGTGCGTGTCTGATAAATGGCGTGTATATGTATACAGGAACGTACATAGACATGTATATATAATTAAGATAACAGCAACAACAGTAGTAGTAATAATAATAATAATAATAATAATAGTAATCTACTGCTTCAGTGGTGAATTGTTTGTTATTGGGTAGTGGGAAGTCGTTGATCTAGATTTGAGTGGAAGAAACAGCTGATGGTTGACCCAGATACCACACTCAACTGCAAATAACCAACGAAACACTGCTTCTCATATACACTCGGGCACTACATATATACACTCACTACTTTTATTATATACCCTCACTGCTCTTTATATGCACTCACTGCATTTCATATAAACACTCTACTTTTTATATATACTCACTTCTTTTTATATACACTCGCTACTTTTTTATATACACTTACTGCTTTACATACATTTTATATATACTTACGATTTTTCGTATATGGTCACATCTTTTCATATACACACACTACTTTTCGTATATGCTCACTCCTTTTTATATACACTCACTACTTTTCATATACACTCAATACTTTTTATATACACTCGTGCATCTCATATACACTCACTTCAATTCGTATTTCTCATATTTTTATTATCTTTTCATTGTTCCTTATTTTCTTTCTTTTTTTATTCTTCTTTCTAAATCTTTGTAACCTTAAGTTTCTTAAAAAGAAAGATCAAGAATATTTGGATATACATACACACATACATAAGTAACACATACATATACATACACATCAATTTATACATACATGCATACATATATACATATGTACGCACATGCATGCATGCATATGTACGTATACATACATATACAAGCAAACATTCAGGCATACACACACACACACACACACACACACGTGTGTGTGTAGTATAAAGTTTATGGGGTGAGTGAGAGGAAGAGAGGGGTAGCAATTTAAGAACTCAGCAAATAAGAAAATATTTGGTAAGTTCTTGTCTTTAGGCATCGCAGCAGCAGTAAAGAATTACATCTAGCTAGAAAATGCATCAACAATGTGTGCGTGTGTGTGTGTGCGCGTGTGTGTGTGCGCGTGCGCGCGCGCGCGTGTGTGTATATATACATGTATATGTTTGTATGCATGTAAGTTTCTTCTAGCAACAGTTGTTTTAATGTCTTATATACTTCAATGGTGACATATTTTTTTCATTGTGCGAAAATAATGGCCAGATTGGATGCAAGTGTAAAGCATGGCTGAGGTCCATATCGTTAGGTTGAGCAGAATGGTAATGTAGAAATGGGGATAGATCGATAGATAGATAGATAAATAGATAGAAAGGTAGACAGATAGATAGATAGACAGATAGATAGATAGATAGATAGATAGACAGATAGATAGATAGACAGATAGACAGATAGATAGATAGACAGAAAGCGAGAGTAAAGGTAAAAGGTGAGAGAAAGAGCGAGGTTATGATGATTCCACAAACTATCCATTTAGCACGGATTCTTCAAAAGTCTCAGTTGACTCCTTTTTCTTCCTTGTTTTTACTTCCTTCTACGTCTCCACCTCATCTCCTCCTCTGCTAGGTGTAGGGCAATAACCTCACACAAAACATTCACCACAAATATACCAGGAGGAGGAGGTAAGAGGTGTGTATCCAGGTTAAAATAATGAATAACAAGGTTTTTTTTAAAGTTTAATGTATGTTTGGTATGAATGATTACAAATAAACAAATTCATAATAAAAGTTTGTCAGGTTCTGCCCAGTGGAAAACACCTTTATAAGTCATTGCAGTTTTGTTTATCACACACACACACACTCATTCTCACTTACTCTCTGTCTGTCTGTCTGTCTCTCTCTCTCTCTGTATATATATATATATATATATTTGTATATAACCACATTGCCTATATGCTGGGTCCTAACACTTAGAAAAGGAATCACCATCGTAAAGTCATCTAGTCTGCCCCACCCTTCTCACTCAGTGTCAAGATCTGCCTATTCCTTAGACGAGCAGGCACAATCAGACAGATGCAGTTTCCATAGATACAACTTAAGGGTCTCTTTCAGCTGTGTGCCTAGTGTTAAAAAGATATTAGTGAACACCCCTAAACCTGCCACAGAGGCAGGGTGCTCATGCAAGGTTAGCAATGAGTGCCAAGTGGGGGCGGAGGGGGTCGATGCAACTCTGAGGCCATGGTACACAAGGCTGAGGTGGTGCCCAGCAACAACAACAATTGCAGCAACAGCAGCATGTCTGGTAGTATTGGTAACAACAGCAGCAATAGTGATAGCTGCACCAGCCATGTGCCCAGCAGTAACCATGGCATCTGCAATACCACCAGTAACAAGGACGCAGACATGGAAATATGTTGGTGCTACAGAAGATCCCTCTTAATAATTACAGGTCCTCTTTTCGGATCCTAGAGAAGCACAACATCACATCCTTGACCAGCTATGTATGAGGAAGGTATGCCATGGATAATTAATTAGAAGCTCCTAGAACAACCTGGATGTACCTTAACAGGAACAAATGATGTAAATTTTGTTTGGGCAGGAAGACAAAAATCCTGAAGAACTTGCTTAACCTGGAGACCTTCTTAAACTAGAAAAAAATAATTTTTAGTTGGTGCCCTTATCATAGGGAAAAAAATCCCTTACTTGGAAACAAGGTAACAGTTGGTGACAAGAAGAGCATCTGCCCTTTAAAGTCCTGCCTCTAATACCTCTTCTTCTAACTCTTACTAGAAAATGACTGATCCAGACTTTCTATGTTTGCCATATCTTTTCTAAGTCTTGTTTTTCGCCTGAAGTCACTGACCATTAAACTGTGTTATGAGGTTCATTTCTTGTCAGGAGTCAAATGGAAAAGAGGAAGATCAGTTCTTGGTAAATTGAGTCTCTTAACCAGATTTAGTTCCAAAATTAAGTGAATGTACTTAAGATAGACATGAAAGACACAGCTGCTTTCCTCTTGAAGTTAACAGAGCTGAACCCACCCATTGATGGATACCCCTAATCAATCTGTCATCACTGTCACATAGGTGTGGTGTTATCCATTTTATAGTCTTTTTTTAAAGTATTGCTTCCTGATATAGGCACAAATTTGTGGGGTCAGTGGAGGGATCAGTTCTACTGCTGCTTTATTTTTTCAGTCCCAGAAAAAAGAAAAGTAAATTAATTTCAGCAGGGTTTGAACTCAGAATGTAAACAGTTCAAATTTTGTTGGGCTCAACTCTACCTTTTATCGTTCTGAAACTCATATTTTATTAAAAGATGAGAAATAATCTTTAATCAAATTATTTTATAGAATATACCATCAGACATCAAGTGTGATACTTTATATCTTCATAAAAATTCTACTTCTTCAGATTTCAACTTGTTCTGTTCTTCTAATTTTTCACAGCTGCAGAACCTGTTCAGATTTCTAATGAATCCCAGTTAATAATAATAAGTCCTGTATATTTTTGGCCCTTTAGAATCGCTCTAAATTTGATAAAATTGTTTTATTAAAATATCTCTTTATGTTACCATTGAAATAATTCAGTATTTTTTTTAAAGTTGTGGTTCCTGTAATTAAATAGGATTGGTAGGCCACATCAGTTGCCTATTTATATATCCTGTGCTTAGGAACACCTTTGTCATGTAAACTGTTAAGGATTTAAAAACTTTTTTTTTATGTCTCAGATTTCCTCTCTTTCTTGATAATATCCTCTTAACCACTCCTCAATTCAGATGGGTTTATCAGCAGCACAGCACTACCAAAGTAAACAGGTGTCTTACCTGATTTAGTCTTAATCTTCTCATATCCAAATGTTCTGAGTGGATTATTGTATATCTAGTCACCAAGTGCAAACAGTTCAATATGACTGATCTCAATAATATTCAAGCTTTTGATATTGAAGAGCTCAGTGCCATACCTCTAAGGAATATTCTAGTCACTGAAAATATGTCATGAATGAAATCCTAGTTGTTTTGGGTAACTTTCCTTTCCTTATGACAATAATATTGGCTCATCCTATAAATAATGTGGGTTTTTTTATACTTCTTTTATTTTTAAAAATTAAGATGAATAAAGTTATTTTTTAATGTAAAATACACTCTCCTTCGTTATCGTTTGGTTTGGATTTAAAAGCTCAAATTGGACTAGACCTTTCATACCTCACCAAACAGATAACAACACCTTACATGGGTGAGGACCTTCTTTAGACTGGGGTGCCAGTGTTTCTCCTTTCCCTACCCATTGTCTTCAGCGCTGTTACTTGCTCTTTTGTTTACCTGTCCCTTCTCGCTCGCCCTTCCCTCCCACCATGCCACTCATGTTATAAGTCTAATCAACCCCTTTACCAGCAAACAACAGGCAGCTGCCATCACTGTCTCTCTTCAGTTACTTCCTTCTTCACTATCATCTCATCCCTCTCACTCTGTTTCTCGCACCATACTCTTTCTTCTTTCACCCTCTCACCCTTGGCTTTCCTTCGGTCATCAACCTCTCTTCTTTTTACATTCTTTGTTATGTTGTGTTGATCAGAGACAGTATGGAGAAGTGATGTCTGTTTAGTCTTCCAGAAGACAAAGAAACCTCACTAGTGCTGGTGCCATGAGGAAACATATCCAGAAAATTCCAATAAGGCAGTCGGTGAATAAAGTGAGACAAAGAAAGTTTGAAAGGACTCTTTAGTCTTTTAGACTCAATGAGACCATTTCTAGTGCTGATGCCATGAGAAAATGCACTCAATACACCCTGCGAAGAGATAGGCGTTTGGAAGGATACAAGAAAGACATAATCCTGGATGTGTCAGTGTAGGAAGGAGCAGAAAAGATTTGAGTTGGTTTTGTGACACATCAAACTCATGATAGCATGGAAATTGAACATAAAAATGATGATGATGGTGATAATGACAATGACAATGATGGTGATGATGATGATGATGCCACCACTGTTCAATGAGGATGATGATGATAATAACAGCAACAACAACATTTCACAAAAACACTTGTTAAAAATGCAAATACTCTGCACCGAACAGTCAAGAATAACATTGCTGAGTCATGGAACGAATGTCATGAGTCTTGTACTGGTGGAATAATTCTTAGTTAGACAAAACACCGAAACTAACAGATTCTCATAGAAAATAATTGACACTTGACACTAAGGGGTGACCCCATAACTTGACTGTTAACAAATACTTGTGGCCAAGCATCAGTCTGGAGGAAACAGAATGAGTGGCGTCATTCTTTCTGGTTGTCTTCTTAAACTAAACAATTACTAGAATCTGTGAAATATTTTCTGACACAAAATAAAGACTGGAAGCTTTTGAAAACCAATGAAGGTAGAAATAGATTTTGACTGTCATCATGCCAAATGAACTTGTCTAATTAATAGGGAAATGAAAATGAAAAAAAAAAATCAATGATGTATATAAGATAATAACAAAACTATGCTAAAGTTTTGTCTCATATACACTCACTCACATGCGGTTACCACCTCCCCACAAACACTCATATGGACTTAATACATGTCCATATGTACATACGAATGAATGTATTTATGCATGTATGTATTTATACATGCATATGTTTACGTGTGTATATATATATATATATATATATATATATATATATATATATATATATATAGATATATATATATATATATAGGAGAGTATTGTAGTTTGCTTGAAGCATTTTGTATTGTTCAATAGTGCATTGTTGTACCATTCTAAACTTTTTATTCTTTATATATATATATCTGTAAATATATTTGGCTGATGTATCTGAGAAAGAGAAGGCAAAAGAGGGAGAAAGTAGAGGACAACTGTGTCTACAAGACAACCTGCTGTGAATCACAGAACGAATGTGGAGTGAGAGCAAGGTTGCAGGTTGGTGAATAGTCGTGGAGTATAAAATCACGAAGACTAAGAGACAGACCTGGCAGAAGAGAGAGAGAAGAAGAAGGCAAATATTGGGAGGTAACCAAGCAGTAGTGGTTATACATGTGTATATACAATAATGTATATGTGTATCTAGACAATAATATATTTTCATGTGTATTGAGAGATATGTAATGTTTCTGTTTACTCTCGTGAATCTCAATAGTTCAGAGGTTTTAGTTACTGTGCAGTGACACAGATCTGATAAGCTTTACCTAAACCTGGTTTTGCTGAATGTTATCGACAGCTCCACTTATTGTAACAATACACTGAAATAGAAGATTACAAAGAAGTGTCTGGACAGCCAATGCACTTTCTAGAAATAGCGGCCAATCTTCCTCAGTCCATACCATAATGTCTTAAAAAATGGATAAAAATGACTGAAAATAAGGTGGAATGGTCATGCTGGGATGCCCTTGGTCACAGATGTGCTTAATCAGGTATGACTTGGGCTTAAACAACAGCAATATGAATATTATTTACATTTGTCGGATATTTGTCCTCATCATGATTGTTGCTAAGACAACGTTTCGGCTGATATACTCTCCAGCCTTCATCAGGTGTTTTGGGGAAATTTCACATCTGGCTTCTCATTCCTAAGGTATTTTTTGATGTTGTTGTTATTATTATTATTATTCAGATCACTGCTTGGAATCAAACTCGGGTTAGTAGCCTGCGCTCTTAACCACTACACTACACCATATGCCCGTGGGCAAACAAGATGAGGACAAATATCCGTCAAATGTAAATAATGTACATAATTCCTCATCTCTTAAACATAGAACTGAACAGCAATATGAGTCAACCAGAGAGAACCTACAAAATCATTTCACCTACAACAAATATGAGCCAAGCCTCCTCCTTTATATTGTTTCTTATCGTTCTTTCATTCTTTTCAACTAAAGGTAGTGCTCCAGCATGGCCACAGTTAAATAATTGAAACAAGTAAAAGAATAAAAAACTATGCCATTTTAATACTGAGCAATGCCAGGTGTCTCTGCTTGTCTCAAATAAAAGCCATGTCAAACAGGATGTATATATATGTAATATATATGTATATGTATATATGTAATACATGCATATATTAATTTATATCTGCATAAAGAAGTGCTGAGCCCTAATAGTGAAGGGTATTTGTGGAAGGGGTGGACCCAAGAAGACTTGGGACAAAGTGGTGAGGAAAGATCTTTGGATGCTGGGCCTCACTGAAGAAATGACAAGGGACCAGGAGATGTGATGGTTTGCTGAACTTGAGAAGACGCATCAAACTAAGTAAAATCGCTGTCTTCTTTCAGGCTTGTCCTCTCAGGCGTCGGTGCCACTTAAAATGCACCTGTGGCTGGTGGCATGTAAAGAGCACCCAGCACATCCTGTCAAGAGGTTGGCATTAGGAAGGGCATCCAACCATAGAAGCCATGCCACAACAGACAGTTGGAGTCCAGACAGCTCCCTGCAAACCAGCTCCATGCCATACCGTCCAACCCATGTCAGCAAGGAGAGTGGACATTAAGTGATGCTGATGATGATGATGATGATGAGAGACCCTCTCAAATCTCAAAACTGTTAAGTCAATCAAGCAATATCAATCTACAGAATTACCATAAACCACCAACCCCCAAAATATGTTCAGCCTTCCATGCATAAAGGACAACTCAGAATAAGGAGACCTCGAGAGGCAAAAGATTCAACAAGCATATCAAACATACATCCCTATCATCAGCTGCCTGATGGATATCACTATGGTTTTGACAGCTAGGCAGCATCATTCAATCCAGCAGTGTCAACAGAGTTAAAAACATAAACATTGTCTGGGAATCAATAGACAAGTGGAAGGAGTGAAATATAATCTGTCCATTATGCCAACACCTTATTATTACAAATTCCAACATTGAATATAAACAAAATAGTGCTAACTTATAGCTACAAAACTAGAAATTAAATTAAAATTATTCTTTAACAAGAGAGGCCAGTGTGTGTGTGTGTGTGTGTGTGTGTGTGTGCACATGAAGGGTGGAGTGTCAACAGAACAGACTCTCCTAAAGATACCCAAGCACCAGTTGGTGGTGTAAACCTGCCATTCAGTTGATGTTATCATTTGATATCTTTATGTAATTTTACAAAGATTGGAAGAATAATTCTATTTGTTTGCAAAAGAGCCCGAAGAAAGTAAAAGACATCCTTGAAACCACCAGAAACAAATGAAGATTTCTGTGAGGCCCTTAGAGTCTAGTAAATCACAAAACATTAGATCTAACTTTTCTTTACAGTTTGATGTGAAGTTAAGTCTCTCCAAAGAGAATACAAAGAGATGCCATTTTGTAACAAATACACCCCCAGAGTAGAGATTTGGAGAAATCATGATCTGAATTTTGGGCATCAAATTATGTGCAACAAGTGTCATGATTCAGAGATAATTGGAAGTTAGATAAGCCTGCAGCTATTGTAATTTTCAAGGTTATTTTCAGATCAGACCAGTAAAAGTATGAAACTGTTTAACTTGTGAGTGTATTCTGTGACTGTTTAGAAGATCTTGTATTCCATTACATGGCTTCGTATATTTCAAAAACGTTAAACATCCATAAATTATTTGAAGTGATTTAACCATGACTGGCAAAATTTAGTTCAACTGTGATCAGATTAGGGGTAAAACACCATAGCATTAGAGGCACAACCAACTACTCTCATGTTGGTAGTGGTTCCATCATAAGACAGGTTGATGTTAGTGAAACTATGGAATCCTAAGTTAAGACATGTTGTTAGTGATTGGTTTAAATTAATATATAATAGAATCAATACGTGAAGTCTTCCAAAGTGGTCCATTCATAGTTGAAATGAAACTATTCAGGCAAATAAATAAATAAAATAAACCTTACAATGCTTGGAGAAACTCATCTCTCCACCAAAATTACTGAATGTCATTTACTTAGCAACCAACATAACATCTGTAAGACCACTTTTACTCTGGGCATTGTACAGCTTCCAAGCTATTCTGTCTTTCAAACTTGTGGTCCCTAACCCCAAAATTTCCATCAAATTTGCAGCATCCTTTTTCCTTCCATTTCACATCAAGGATGGTTCTGATAGTAGCAGCCTGATGAAAAAAAGACAACAACCTTCATCTTAGCTGCTAGCTCCACTCTTTCCATTGCCTGCCCCCATATCTTATTCCTTTCACCCTTTCAGCATTGTCTTCTATAATCACATGCCAAGTAGAAAATTACCCACAAGGCCACTGGACTTCACAATGTTCTTTCAAACTCTTTAATCTCTCTTTTTCTACAAAGATCTTTCCAGACCTTTGAAAGCAAACTCGTGTGTTTCATCCTCAAGAAAGACAACTTCTCTAACTCCCTATAAAACTCATCTCTAACATAATAAAAACAGCTTTTATCAATAATGTCAGGTGACATCATCAATAATGTCAGGTGACATCATCAATAATGTCAGGTGACATCATCAATATCTGTCTGTATATTTTTCATTCTGAAGCTGAGGTACACTTAAGCCAAGTTTATTATGAACACAACCCGGAATAGGAGCCACACTTGATGGAAATTGAGGATCATAAAAAGATTTAAGAAGAGAAAGGACAAAACCCTTTGTAGGATTCTTTCTCTTCCCTTTACAACCACCAGTATAGTTTCCATAAAGCCATATCCCACCATTCCTAAGTCACCCACCAGTGACTCTGGTCTTGGAGAAATTTAGTAATGTTGTCAGCAGAAAAGCCTTCAACCATGTCCTGCCTGCAAATTGATCAAAACTGTTAGCTTGTACATTCCTTTGTTACTGGGAGGTTAGGGCCCTAGTGAAAACTTGAACTCCATTCTGGAACTTGGTTTTTTTTAGTATCACTAAGATACAGAATGATTCAGGGAGATTTTTTTTTACAGAGAAAAACAAAGGGGTTATTTTTATGAGATGGGGAAATATAGTAATCATGTTGTTGTTTAGTCCCAGGTGAACTTTGACGGAACAGTTGTAATTTTCAAAAATGTTTGTGGCCTTCTTTTTAAGGCTATCTAGGACTACACCATCTAAAGTGTCATTTCATTACTTAAGATATAAGAGTGTAATTTAAGGGAGAGTTGGCTACAGTTTCTTGCATGTGAAATGACCACATACAGTTTGAGTGAGGAACTCTGCTGAAATTCAAAGTTGAAAATTCTCTTCACTGATGAAAACTCCATCCTTTTATATATTTCTATATTTTATGGAAATGTTTTAAATTTCAAAATGAAAAATCTCGATTTACATATCTTGTCAATTAAAAATTCATTCATTTTGTCATCACTAACAAATCCCTGGCTTACAATTTGTCCTTAACTCTAAAAAGGTCCCCATTCTTGGTGACCCTTGTTCTCTGTTTTGTTGAAAACATTACAACTGGTATACCACAAGCTGTGACAATGTTAACACAAATAAATTAGTAATTAAAGAACTAACAAGATGGTCAACAACCTGAATATTAGTCAGATGTTATTAATAAAATGACATTGGCCTGATTTAAGTGAACAAGTACCAGTAATACAAGGTGTCTCTGTTATAAAGTTGTTTTTTCACTGTCAACCAGGAATGCTATTATTTCTCAAGTAACATTGTCATTTATGGAAGGAATTATATTTTTTTTTCTGTTGTCTTTAGTTTATTTTCAAATTCTGTTCAAAGGCTGAAATATGATAAGCAGCTTCAGAATTAAGTAATTTCTTGTTTTCCACCTGTTACTGAGCTAAGATATCTGCAGACCTTAATGTAACTGTTCATGTTGTTACATAATTTATTAGAAAGATTTGGGTTACTTAATAAAAACCTGGCGATTAACTGTCACGTTGCTGACATATGTCTTCCTCGTGTGTCACTCTCACCAAATGCTTCAATGGCTGCTGATCTACAATAATGAACACCACTTACTGTTGTGCCTCCTTTGCTTACAAAACACTCCTTACCGTTCCACACCTATTAACTACTTTTTATACTTTCCAAAGCAGAATTCATTAAAACATTTTTCTTTTCTCATTTCACTTCTGTCGTCGTTTTCTAATCAGTTGTGAGGTGTAGACATTGACAAAGATCAGGTTATCATCCCATAATCAACATGCCATATTTGGATGTAAACATCATCACTGCCACTCTCATTGTTGCCATGGTCATTCTTATCATCATCATCAGAGCCATACGCAACATATTTAGTTTGAATGGGTCAGGTATAGAGCGTATTGCCACTCATGTACAAGTTCCAAGGTACCGAGATCTAATTTCACCTTTTCTTCCAGGCTTTCATCTTATTCTCTATTTATGTCCATAACAACTCTAAGATGCATCTTAGCACAGCCACCACAGCCCGGAAGCCCTAACGAACCCCAACCCCTGTTCCTTCAAAGACCAGAAGTCCAAACCAACACGGTAACCTCTCCTGCAAACAGCTGCAGATTTATTCAAATTATATTGTTGTAGATTAAAAATTAAAGGAGAGTTTCAGTAGGATACACATAAGAGGGGAAGAAGGATTGTTATTATTTTTCTGGTGGCTCAAAATCAAGTGCTGTACAAAACAACTCATCATCGTTGTTTAACATCCACTTTCCATGCAAGCATGGGTAACATTCTGAGTTCAAATCCTGCTGAAGTCATCTTGTCTTAATGAATTCAAGGAAAAAGAATTTTTCTGGTTATGTACCAGGGACAATTTCATCTAATCTCTTTAATCTCTCCATTTCTACAGAGATCTATCCTGACCTTTGGAACCATGCAAGTGCATCCCATCTGACACAAAGGAAACCTTTCTCACCCTCGCAACAGTTACCAAAGTGCATTCATTTCCAATATCTTTATGGAGACAATCATTAACAACAAAGTCTTCTAACACCATCACTCTCTCTCTCTCTCTCTCCCTCAAATGATCACCAGTAAAGTTTCTGCAAAGCCTGAATTGTCTGGGACTCTCCTTTGTCACCCATTACAGAGATTTGGTGGCAGTGATGTTCTGGAAGAGCTTTTTACCATGTCTGGCACAATAATCTCCAAATAAAAATGCTCGCTTATTAGCTCTACCCATCCCTCATCACAAGCAGAAACATCTTAGTAGCTAATTAAACTGTCCACCTGTGGTCTCTGCAAGACCAGTTTGGCCATTTGCAGCATCTGCAGGAATAATTTCACATTCTGAAATAGCAATTCCATAGAGAAGATACACAGCTGACACAAGAAAATAGTGTTGACTGCTGACTTGTAGTGTACTTGACATGGTTATAAGGTATTTGGCTATATGCCTGGTTGTATTTATAAGGTTTTGGACTATATTTGGTGGTGTTTTAATGAATATGTTAATGATTCATGGTGAGAGAACAGAAAGAAAACAAAAGTCAAAAAAAGGAGAGGATTTAAAGTTTATATTTTCACAACAAAATCGTTTTTACACAAGAATATCTGTGTTGTTTAAGCACTTTACATTGAAATAATTTCTGCTTACCTTAATGTGTCTCTGGTTGATAACACAACTACTTCACAATGGAAATATTTGGAGTTGGAGGCAACAAAATTTACAGAATGCTCCAAATCACTCAAACACAGAGCCATACATCAATTGTATATACACATACACACACAATAAATACACATGTAAATAGGTTCAACCAAAAATACCCACACACAAACAAACACGGAACAAATGACATCTTTTGTCTTTGCAACATAAAAATTGTGTGAAAAAACAAGGTGACATTTAATTAAGAACTAACAATTAAATAGTCAGGATTACAACCAAAATTATATTGGCCGAGGCACATGTGAAATAATCAAATGTTAAAAATGAATCCAGAAAAAGCAAAATTGGTGTCAACATTTGTGTGAATATTGCAGCCCTGTTTAATAAAAGAGCTCCATTTATAAGATTAGAATTGATGTTAAGTGTGATACTAAATTGCAAGTGTGGCCGATATTGTCACAGTTTTAAGTAAAAAAAAAAAAAGATAAAAATTCGACAGAGCTAAAGTCTTTCTAAAAGTAAACCAACTTAGATTTAACTCTTAAAATGTTTCACTAAATCTTAAAATACTCTGCTAAAATTCTGGCAAAATTTCAAGGAGAAATTTTGTAAATAAGAAAATATCTGTAGTTATTTTTTTTCTTCATCTTTTAGTTAAGTATTTACTTTGAAAGACATTTTGAAGAAATTTTGTAGATGAAATGTAAAGATATTTGAATTTAAGAGGAAAACGTTTTTTAAGAGAACATCTTTTGCTGAATTATTTTTGATGTCAGTATTTCAATAAATGTAGATCTAGATCTGAATTGTTAGGTTGAAACTATAATAATCTCCACTTTTTATTTTCCTCTTTTTCATTCACTCAAATCAAATTAAACCATGAAATAAGCAGCAATTAGTAAATAACAGAATTAACTCTAAATAAAAAATAATTAAAGATAAGCTGAGAAATTGAAAGCTTGATTAGCTTAAAAAAAAAACCAACCAAAAAGCTAACATGTTTCTGAAATGTAAAAGAATTTGTGAATTAGTGTCTGGGGTTCGTTGGCAGAAGATGAAAATAAAATGAGAAAGAGTGGAAGAAAATGGAATCTAATCTGTGAATGGTTGGTGGAACATTTCTGAACACTGTTCTTTCTTCAGACCTTGAAAGCAGCAATCGTATTTATATATATATTTACATTGTCCAAAAATCTCCATCTACACCCCTCATTTTATATACACTAAAACTGCACTGGGATGAATTTATGCACAAAAGCATTGATTAATGTAATAATGCACAAATGAGTGAGTGGGAAGTGGTAACAAGGAGAAGAAACAGATGAAATGTTTATGTCAATATATACACTTCAGAATGTATGTTTATATATATGTATGTATATGTGTGAGTGTGTAATGGTGGTGAATTCACTAATGATATATATATATATATATATATATATATATATACATACATACACATATATTTATACACACACACACGCATATATACATACATACATACACACACACACATGTGCGCATGTGTGTGTATATATATATATATATATATATGCACATATACACACACACATACATACACAGACACATACACATATAAAAAGATTACACATACACACATTAATTAATTTAATAATGCATGAAGTGGTATTTGTTGTAGAATAATGTAAGTTAGTGGTATCTGTACAATAATTGTAGCAGAGTGCTGATATCAAATGACTGTAAGTCTTTGTTCCCATCAATGTGATGTTGTTAGCTAATATAATATATTTTATATATATATATATATATTTATGTATATATATACACGATGTAACAGTCATCTTATAACCAGCACCAAGATGACAGTTGGAGTTCGAAACCAGAACAGGTTAGAAAAAAAAACAACGAAACAAATCAATGAAGGCCAGCTGAATGAGGAATTAGGGCTGTTGTTCGGGAAAGACGTCCATTATATCCTGCGGCCATGAACTTGTCGCTGTTTAGTGAGAAATGACTGGCCCGAGTTATTGTGACTTAATTTCTCATCCACCGCTCGTCGCTGTAACTGCCGACTCTGGAACAGAATAAAGAGGGATATCATATGAGGGAAACCGTTTTTTCTTTCTATCTATGAATTCTTCAACACACTTACACAGAAAGTAATTAGGACAATGTACCAATGTAATTTTGCCTCTAAAAATGAAGAAACTCAATAAATTGTAGATTTAATGTGGAGGTTCTGTTTCTGTAACCTCACCCAGTCCAACCTGAGATCCAACTGTGTGGAACGGAAGCTTTCAATTTCCCCAATGCTGCCATCATTACCAGAGTAATTTTATATCTATTTTCTGTGCTGGCATGGGTTAGGTGGGCCATCATGGCCACAGCCACTTCTCACTGGGAACCACTGCTCTCACAGATGGTACTTGGGTGTGTCTCATTTTGGCTTGGTTTCGACAGCAGGATGGTCCATGCTGGCATGAGTTGGATGGTTCAACCAGGCTGATACACTGGAAGGCTGCACCAAACTCCTGCCTGATTTGGCCTGGTTTTCTACGGCTGGATGCCTTTCCTAACACCAACCACCCCGAGAGTGTAATGGGTGCTTTTACTTATTTCATTGACCCTGAAAGGATGGGAGGCAAAGCTGACCTCAGTGGAATTTGAACTCAGAATGTAAAGAGGGACAAAATGGAACAAAGCATTCTGCCCAACGTGCTAACGACTCTGCCAGCTCACAGCCTTAATAACGATAATAAACTAGTGGCCATTGGTAAATGTTATTAAAACATCAAGTGTCATTTCTCTCCAAGACCGACAAACTCATAGAAATCCCTTGAAATCAATCCAAATCAGAGATACAAGTTTGAAATAGGATGAAATATTTTATTTGCTGACACTTCTATTTTATTTGCAGAATATTTTAGTGAAATATCTCAACAAAACTCACCAGATTATACCATGCTGTTATAATTAACTTTTCTTCTTCCTCTCGCATAACTTTGCTCTTCTCATAATCTTTCTGTAAAATAGAATAATACGCATACATGTGTGTGTGTAGGGTGGTGGTGGTGGTGGTGCATGAGTACTTTCAGTTTTTAAACAACATTAATATAATCATTGAGAAAAGACAGATTTCAGGGGGGAAAGTAGTTGAGAGAGTATAGAGACAACAGACAGAACTTTACACAAACCAGCTGTGCTCAGTGTGGACATAAACTAGCTGTGGTCCCTGCCAACATAAACCAGCTGTGGTTAGACTCAGCATGGGTCCATTTAGATCAGAAAATAAATTAAGTTTGTTTGGCCAATGATCAAGCCTCAATATTATTATTCTCCTGTCAAAAATAGCAGCCAAATCTCCCTCAGTTTACATTCCTCTTGATTTAAATTGCACACAGTAGGGATAATGTAGTCCAAGTTATACTATGCCCCCAAAAACCTGAACAAAATACAAAACAATCAAAGGGTTTGTTTATTACTGATTTCTAAGACAGACACACAAGCTGATACGTTTTGCGTGAGGGAGTTGGTCAATTAAATAGCCCCCAATATTTGACTGGTATATATTGAATCCTTAGAAGAATGAAGGGGAAAAGCTGACCAAACACATACACCTGTGCATATATATATATATATATATATATATATATATATATATACATACACACACACACATAGTTCATATGTATGTACATAAAATGTGACTATAGAAAAGTGGACAATAATGATATCATACACACCTATATATACATCCAGATATAATATAAACACAAGCACATTATACACCTGTATATATCCATACATGTACACACACACACACACACATGCACATCTGTTTATACATACTCACACACACATTTGTGTAAAATGTGTAATTTTTGTTATTGATAAAGGTTCAAACCTCTAAATGATCAATCAACTTCTGTTTCTCATCTAATTGGTTACGAAGTGCTTGAACTTCTGGGCCGGAAGCAGGATTTTGTTTGATGTCAAGGGATTTGAATACCTAAAAATTGGAAGGAAAAAAAATAAACAACACATAAAAAAAGGAGAATTTCATGATGAAACAAGAGAAGAATAGATGAGACATTAATACAACTTGAAGGCTAATTTGAAGCATAATAAGGCTGTATATTGGAATCGGTCAAATGTAGCGATCAAAAGGTTTTCTGAGTTGATAAGAATTCTTTAATTGAACAGCATCGAGAAATGTTTGGAATGATTAAGTAATGTGTAAAATCTAACCATAATTTTCATTACTCTGCATGTGTGTGTATGTGTGTGTGTGTGTGTGAGAGAGAGAGCATTGTTGCTTCTGTTGTCAGTTATATATAAGAAAAGTGATGAGCTCAGTTTTTGTTGTTTTTCCGCAGCCTGAGACGAAAGCTAAAAACACAAATTCTTCACAAAAGGGAAATGACCAAAGTCTTTTAGGAAGTCTGCTTTAGATTGGAGGGTGGAGAAAACAGAGTGAGATTAAGAGAATGTTTAATTGAAAGTGTTGTTGTCTGCTGTTTAACTAAAAGACAGGATTATTGTAAAGTTTCTATAAAACTTGATGAGAAGGACAAATGAGAAGAAAGAGAAAGAGAAAAAGAAAGCTCACAACATTTAACTTGCTACTTTGCCAGACAACATGAAGAGATTTAGAAATATCTTACAGCTTTAGCCTTTTGTAAGTAACGTCTGTACATCTCCTCCATCTTCTTCAGTTCATCATCTTTCTTATTCAGTTGTTCTTGAAGCCGATGGATTTGTTCAGCATCAAGAGAGCGTTGTCGATCCAATTCCTCGATCTGATGTTTCTTCTCCGACACTTCTGTCTCTACACTTTGTACCTGACGTTTCTGTTCTGATATGACCTTTTTCAATTCTGTGAGTTCAGTTGAGGTAACATCTGCAGTTGTTTGACTAACTTGAAGCTCTTCGAGAAGCGCTTGTTGTTCTAGATTCTTCTGCCTTGACAAACTACAGAAACCAAACGAAAATGTAGAAATGTCTTAAAATGATGTTCTAGAAATATTATCTTTAAATAACTAAACAGTGATAATTGCTCTATAAATAGATTTTCAGATTGAGTGTATGAGACTAGACATATACATCGGGTCTCTATTACTAGCTCAAATATATGTGTATGTGGTGCCAAACAGCAACATGTCCCCAGCAGAATGTTACTCCTTTGCTCATAGCTCTGTCTTGTTATTCTTTTCTACAAAAACTCAATAACTTTGCTTCAAGTCATTTTCTTGGACTCCTTCAACTGACATTGCTTGTAGCTTCATTTCGATCTCATTTTTCAAGAAAATAGAATTTCTTAAATTTGCTGCAATGAAATGTGATGTAATTAATTGAAGTTTTGGTTACCGTAAGTCAGCTTCAAGTTCATTTCGTTTAGAGTTGCTCTCGTCTAGCATCTTGCGAAGCATTTCCGATTGCTCATCATCCCCCGACTGAGAAGATTTCAAATCTCGATTCTCAATGGCAAGCCTCATCAACTTCTCCCTGGAATCAAACAACATCACAGAACCAATTCAAAATGTCAAAAGCAACAAAAGAGACCAACAGCATTTATTAGATTGAATTAAAATTTTTATGGACCTCCCTGTCGGTTGTCCACAGAAAAGGATAATAATTCACCTGAATTGCATGATATGGGAGTGAATTTTTCATGGCATAATCAGAAGAGAAAGGACGGTACTAATGGCCTATTTTTAAAGACTTTCTCATTGTTGGGAACAAAAGAGGATGTTATTCTGGGAGAAGGGAAACTTGCTTCGATTTCTTGCCACAAAGTGGACTTTGTTAAGAACATCTAAGGACCATGTGAGGGTGTTAAACTGAGTGACAACAGAGTGGAATTTATTAAAGGTAGCCAAGGACATGGTGGTGGTGGTGGTGTTAAACTTTGCAAAGAATTCTATCTCTCAAAAACTTCATTAACCAAATTCCACTCAAAAGGTTTTGGTGTATCCAAGACTATGGTAGCAGACACTTAATGTACAGTGGGATTGAACCCCAAAACACACTATTGCAAAGCAAACTTCTTAAGCACACAGCTAGAGCTCTCTACCTCCAGCCACCTGTGTTATGGCTGTTGCCCTTCATCACAAATTAAAGGTGAAGACGGAGAGAATTTAAAATCAGGTTAGAACGAATGGAAAGTTACTCACAGCAGATAAGCATTCCTATTGTCAAACATTCAGGTTCATTGAGTTTTCTAGAAAAAATGTCAAGCTGAAACCTATCAAATCATTATAATTAATTCTGAACCTTATTATTATAATGATACAGGCAAATGATAATTGTGTCTGTATGTCACTGTAGCTCATTGCTTAGTTCCAATCACACAAATGAAATTAAAAAACATCAAACATTAATAGTTAACATTCCACATACCTTTATATTCAACTTATTTATCTTCTTTATTTTCTACAAAATTTTTAATAATTTACACATAACCCACCCCGCTGCCATGAAAATCATAGATTTTCATTTAGAGTTTTGGCAGTGAAACCTGGGTAAATAAAAAATACAAAGGATCTAAAGTGTCGGCAGAAGAACAAGTCGGAGCAATTGGATGCGAACTATTAAATATACTTAGGTAAAAAAAAAAAAATCAAATTCTTTTGTTCCATTTTATATTTTACATACAAATACATAATTTTTCTCTCATTTATTTTTCAAATTCTTTTTACTTTTAAATTTTAAGAAATCTATCCTCATGACAATTTCATTCTAGAATGTTCAATCAAATATTTAGTTGCTTTTGCTTGTTTTTCTTTTGTATAAACAGGATTATTCTATAAGTTTGTGAGCAAGAGAGTTTGTTTACCCTGTCTTTTTTTTCTTCATTATTCCCTGTTAATCAGTATGAGTTAATTATACATAGACAGACTCTAAGAAGTCTGATGCTGCATGGTTGTGAGAGCTGGGTCCTAAATGTACAGGGTTTGCAAAAGGCTAAAAAGAAATACAGTGAGTGTATGCTCTACTTGGACATGGAACGGTTAGGGTAGAAATGAGCAGAGAGGGAAAACAGAATGAAGATGCCATGTGCAAGAAAAAAGACTGGATTAGAATGTGTACAGAATGTGTCGAGGAGGAAAACTGTAAATGATGTTGCACTTTTGATGTGAATGGAAGTTGCAGAAGAGGAAAACCTGGGATGAAGTTGTGAAAACTGATGTTGAAGTGGATGTGTTTCACTAAAAAGATGGAATCAATTGTTAACATTGAGTAGAGAAGAGTTGTCCACCATTTGTGCAGACAGGGCGAAAAAAGACAAATATCCCAAATGGTAGAGATAAAGGCTGGAGGCACTTTATATTATATATATATATATATATATATATATATACACACACACACACACATTGCCAAGGCTCTATCTTCTGCATTGCCCTTAAACTTTCTCATCTCTCTATCACTCTTCCCCTTTTCTTCCCATTTTCCATCTACTTTGCTGCTGCTGCTGGTGTAATTAAAGAGGACACTGGATCCCTCTCTCTCCTATTCACTCAATGACAGGATGTCACTGGAACACTTCTGTCCTCTCACCCTCATCATTCTACTTCTTTCACCCATCAAAAGCTATATGTAATAGGTGCATCCTTTGGCCTTGATGTAGGCATAACAACTTCTTTAGTGTTGGTGCGATGATAAAAAAAGCACTCGGTACTCAGATGGTTGATTATAGGAAGGACATCCATGGGGAGAGAGAGAGAGAGAGAGAGAGAGCTCTGAGCAGTTTAAAAGGCCAGTAACTGCTAATAACAACCAATTTCGATGATCTGTGATGATCTGTCCAATCCATGCCAGTATGGAAAAACAAACGTTTGATGTTTGTGCAACCATAAATATTATACAATATATTGTCAACTGACAAACAAAGCATCTCTCTTCTCTTTATTGTCCCACTTGGCTGCTTTTTTGTATGGAAACATGCAATAAATACAACAAAGTAGTACTCAATGGCATCTTGTTTGATTTAAATGTATTATTTTGTAGATCAATCAAAGAGCTTTTCATGGAATTGGAATCTTACATCTTTTCCCTATTTCTATTGCATCACAGACAAACCATGAAAATCTCAATTCATTTACAAAATTATAAAAGTATTTTTATGTTTTATCTTGGTTTCAATTGTTATTGTGTAGCTCTGTCTGTGGTGGTTTCTATTTAATATTGAATTGTTCAGTTTGTGCAGGAGAAATATCTAAGAGAGGGGAATTCTATGGGATCTAAGTTGGGGGATCAGTTGGAAACAGTGGAATGAAACTTGCCTAATATAAGTCCTGAGCAGCAACAGAAAAGTTGTGGGATTTGATAAAAAAAAGGAATCTAGACATGAATTTTAAGTTATGGCAGAAACTGAAATTTATCCAGAAAAATCACTGCTTAAACAGAAATAAATTTAAATAAGAAAGAAAACTGAATTGATGAAATTTTCTGAAAGAAGACGTACTTAATATTTAGAGGAATTGAGAGCATTTCAGTCTCTGTAAAGAGAGAACCGACAAATTTTTCTTGATGTTCCAAACTGGTCAGGGTCTGTAAAGTACAGCTTCTTTCTTGATCTTCTTCAATAACTTCTTTCATAGCATCCCGTTCGTTCTCCAATTTCTGAAAAATAAAACATTTTCAACAAAATATTACCCTTTTTTTTTTGTGGCAGATTAAATAAGCCTCAGACACTGATTTGTTGGGACAGAGATGGGTGTGGGGTGTGGGGGGGTTACGACTGTCATTTGTATTATTGTCAGATACTTTTGTCAAGGAGGACATTTCCAATGTCTTATATATATATATTTCAGGACATGGTTCCATTTACCTGGCTCTTCCCAATGTTTCAATAACATCTTCAGCTGTTTTTATACCTTCACATCTCAACAGATGAATCTAAGTGATTCCAAAGATATGAGCAGAGAAACAACAACATCTGCCGTAAACTAAGTCCACCATGCTGACCTTTGCTATGGCCACTGCCAGAATCTACTGGTAAATGATCCACACAGAGAGAGAGAGAGAGAGAGAGAGAGAGAGAGAGAGAGAGAGAGA